>NW_025934661.1:0-2851 GCF_000764305.2 Hyalella azteca | reverse complement strand
AATATAATATAATATAATATAATATAATATAATATAATATAATATAATATAATATAATATAATATAATATAAAACCTCGTATTCGCTCCCCGTCAGCTCCTGGCAGCAGGCCGCTGGCAGACGCTCCTACAAGAGACAGCAGCAACAGCAACGCAGGTACGGGACTCTGTGAGAAACATGTCATTTAAATAAATTAAAATTAATTTTCTGTGAAAATCTTACAAATTTTAATGGAATTACGTGCCTGCAATACGGGAATAATCTTCACGGTTATTGTCAACGAAATATGTCCGACATAAGCACTTCTCCTCAAGGCATATGACGCTGAAACGACGTTTATTACGAGTTAATTTTCTTTTGAAAGACATGTATTACGAAAAAGTTTCGTTGAAACAACGTTAAAGCAACCTTAAATCAACGTTATATCAATGAATAGTCTAACTTGAAGTTCGTTCAAGGGAATATGAATTGTGACGCCGATCTGCACATTAAATCTCACGTCTGATCCCAAAATTCCGCGAGGTGACAAATAATTGCATTGTTCTTTCCCCAACATTAAAATGGAAGCTATATATGACAAAAAACATAAAATAAATGAATTACATTCGTCCATTTTGTTATTCATTCATCAATTGTTCGTACGTAGTCATTCAGGTATTTGAAGCTTGATAACATATCATTCCACTCACTATAACATACAATGAAGGAACATCTGCATGAATACTCTAATCAATTATTTATCCACTTTTATTATTTTGTTCCCTCATGCGTATCAGACCTTAATTAAGCGTTTGAACGCTTGTGTAACAAAGTATAACATCGAGTTTTAAACCAATTCCAAGTGCATTAGTTCGCGAGACATTTAAGTTATAAGTCGGGAAATATATAAATTAAAAATATCCTCTCAAAAGGCCTCACTCACCATTGTACACTAGAAGAGTTCAGCGGCCAGGTGGTTGTCGTCGAACTTGTAACAAATGATACTGTGAACCTCGCACGCTTACTTTTATACGATGATACCTGGAGTATATCATGCGACTGGAGTGCTGAGGTAGAACCCGGAAGTTTTTATTATTTCTACCTCATGCTTTCCTTGTCGTTAAGTAGTGTTCTTTCCGGGATGTTGACATAAATCACGGCACTGGATACGGTAAAATCTTTTGGACCTTATTTCTTTCTATACAGTTCAACGCGCTCCCTATGACCTAGGCCAGTGCCTTCAAATTAAAAACATTTTAATAAAATTTTGTAACAGCAATCGCGTTTTTAAGATGATAAACTCATTAAATTACATAACATCGCCCAATTATCATTTGAAATATTTTACGTTTGACCTGTTTTTCCAACTCGTTCAAGGAATTCAGGATAAAAGCTAAAATACAATTAAATTAATGAAAATTTGAAAATTCCACTTGGTTTAAAAACTAATTTAGATATATCAAGACATAGAGAGTTTCAGCGATGCCGAAGCATTTACAGAGAATTTGGTTCAAATATTAAGAACCAAACATTTTGATTCGATTTATGAAATAATCATTAATTTTAATAATATCTAATCATCATAAAATGATTAATAATTCGATCATCATACCCGTTATTTTGGAGCACACACAGTTTTTTATATTATTTTTGATATAATTTGTAATACATTACACCGATATTCATTTGTCCAGTATTTGATTAACATAACTCTAATTTCACAGAAGTAAACACTAACAAACAAAAAAGTACTGCAATCCTGCACATCCTGCTCTCCCTTGCTTACAAATCAATTAACTAAACAAGGATGAACGTCTTTCATGTTCTTCCAGTAGCGGGGTAATTTACTCATGTATTTTCTGCCCATGGGTAAATAAAAGATGTATTTTCCAATCAGATTTTAGATCAGTCTCAGCTTCTTATTTCTCGAATCAGAAGCTGCCATGCCTCTGAATATTGTATGGCTTCCAGTATGAGTTACTAAATTTATAGAAAATCAGTTGATACTGCAGGGAATGAAATGATTTTTGAGCTTATGTGTTTGCGAATAAAATAAATAAAGTAAGATGTTTATCAATTGTGCAAAATACCAATTATGACAACAATTAATCTTCGTGACGGAAAAAGTGTTTTTTGTTTATGAAAACCATGGGAGGTAATATAATTGATTTGTGCTTATTACGCTTCCATGGGCAATTTGGATTCTAATTCCCATAATGAATATTTCATACGACGACAAAATTAGTAAAAAATGTTATACACCATATATATCATTGCGATAGCTTTTATCGTATAGTACGGCAGGTTTTTCCCATTCAACCAGATTCATTTTTACGATGGCCTAAAGACTTCTTACCAGAAAATTCCAGTTGCACTTTGCACTGGAACTGGATACCAGTAGTAACCAGTTCCCTCATGCAAGTCCGGGAAAAGTTCTGGAAAGTTTATTTTTTTTGTTTAAAAAATAAATTCCCAGTCTAATATGAGGCCCTATAACATTCAAATGAGGCCCTATAATTCACAACTTCAAAATGAGACCATTTAATAAAGACTAATAGAAGGGCGCTACACTAATAAAATAGATGGGTCATGCTAGATGACCCATCATAATAATAGATGGTTCATTTTAAACAAAAAAAAATGTGACAATGGGGGAGGGGATGACTGCTGCGATTTTTTTTAAGCGAAGGCAAACATAAATAACTACTGAAAACGGTGTTGAACATCGTGAATAATCTAGTTGCAAACTAAAATATTCTAACCATTCGCAGTCGCGAATTTGCAACACAGTTGAATATAATGACGAATAAACTCAGTAATTATTCCACAAATAATATCGATTGTTTGTGTCGCCTATTTGACATGTAAGAAT
>NW_025934660.1:0-10794 GCF_000764305.2 Hyalella azteca | reverse complement strand
AATCACTATCGGACACTGGCACGTTGCACTGCTCGGCATGGACGCGTACTGCTGAATGAGGGGGATGCGCAAGCAGCTTTCCTGTTCTAAAACTCATTCCTTTATGCTCCACCAGCCTAGTATAAAAGTTGCCAGAATTCATACCGACATACGCAGATGCGCATAGCGCACAACTATATTGCTAAACTAGGGACGATCGCATAGGAACAGGAAGTGTGTTTTTATACTTGAAAAAAGAACTGATTTCAAAATTATTCACCAGCAATACATGAAGTTTTATACTTGGGAGGTATTTAGAGAACAAACCTTTCAACTCTTTGGCCATAGACCCAGAAGCTGGACCAAAGTAAGGAAATGAACAATAAACAACATTCCTATCGTTTCGTTCGGGAACAACCTCAGAATATTGCTTAGACCAAAATTTATTAATTTGAGTATATACCAATTGCGACAGAAACCCATTAAGTGAAAACGTACTGCATAAAAATTCAAATTCAGGGTGCATAGTATGGAAAGTTGAGCAGATACGCCCAATCTTTGCTGCTTACAATACTCCGAGCTCCAAACTTGCTAAATTTTTAGTTCCGGTTTTGAACTGTCTCACCACTAATCAGTATACGGTAGACAATTATACTTACATGTTCGTGGATCGCTTATTGAATTTCACTAATGTTCAGGACTCCTCAAGTTGCCCTCAGTGCCGACCTCACCTGAGTGTGAGTGCGAGGACGCGGCATTAACATTGGACAAAAGTTTGCCCTCACAGCCAAATTCACCTGAGGTTAGGAGGGAGGCAATGAAAAAGAAGGCGCGCTGAGGTCGACCAGGCCTGGGAAATGAAACCAGTCAGAAGTTCATCTTAGATTTGGCATGGGATTGCTAGCAGGTCAGTGACACGGAATAAAATCGGCAACTCATTATCATGCTTATAAGTGAACTAAAAATAAAAGTATCAGGTTGGGTTACATGCAGGTATTATTGTAGGTTTTCTAGCTTATTTTTCCAGTATTTTTATAATGAGAGATTTGTTTATTATTGGTTGATGCCTACGCTATGCGAAGTTATATAATAATGACATTCCAAATTGTAATGAGATCATGTATTGATCTTGCAGCATGGTTTCAGTTGACTCTCAAAAATATAAGACTTCGGACTGTTGTTAGGGCAGTGACTGTTGCCACCAGTGATGATCAGTAGATCAAAACAAGCCTGCAACAGCAATATTATTTTCCTAAACGATGGCCCGCAGAAGTTTTAACTGCATATTGACTTACTCCACTTTCCTGGATTGCGAGACAACGCGATTGCGGACTGTGCCCACGAAGCTCTCGGTGACATTCAGGGGCTTGATGAAGACCACACTGTCCTCCCCAGCCTGCAGGACGCCGGCGTGGAGGGCGGCCAGGCACACCGGCGAGTTCTAGGATGGCGTGGATCAAAGGAACAGTTCAGGAGTTATAGGATCGTTTCAAAGGTCGGAACAGCTGCTGGACGACCTCAAATTGTATTCACGACTTACAAGACTGTCAGGATAAGTTTGAGAAATTAAAAATAATGAAGCATTAAATTGGTGTAAATATTGTGCTCAATATTTTTTATTTCCAAAAAGCAAACAAAAATACAGTTGCAAACGAATAAAATATTTATGATCGATGTATATTTTTAGAGCGACATTTGGTGAGCGGTTGTTGCTTGCGAGGAGGCAGCCTGCCATACTAATTGTAAAGAAGTTGAGTTAGTTGTAAAACAACGTCTGTAAAAGTTTCCATCATATATTCATTTTATTCTATCATTGCTGTTCAATTTAACATCGCGAGCGCAATAATCTCCGCAACAGTTAAAAAATTTTAATGAGGCGACGAAGCTGGACTAGGAAGCCTCGAACAATGTGAAAGAGACTTATTTTGCCTCTGGGGATGAATGCCTCGTTCGTGGTGAAATGTTATGCGCTCGGAATTTGGGTTTTAATTATACACTGATAGTTCGATGCAACAATGTTTTCTCAAGTACTCGTCATTAATGTTAGTTTTAGATCAGTGATTGTGAGTACAGAATCAATTTGATTTGTGAGTTCTAATTACAATCTTAAGATGCGAGACATCACAGTCCCTAGCCCTGACTTATTACAGCCCCATGACACGTGACATAACAGTCCCTAGCATTGACTTATTACAGTCCCATGACACATGACATCACAGTCCCGCGACACGCGACATCACAGTCCCTAGCCCGGTCTTATTACAGTCCCATGACACGTGACATCACAGTCCCTAGCCTGACTTATTACAGTCTCAGGACACGCGACACTTCCAGTCTACCCCCAGATGGTCTACGTGTCTCACCTCATCGTAAAGCAGAGTCCCTGTTACTGGGAAGCGCCCTCCGTAGGCCGCGGCGTACGAGGTGTTCCTCCATNACTGTTTAGAACGGCGCAAAAATCAGGCCAGAAACCAGACAACACAACTACTTCGATTCGCTAGGGAGCACTTGCTAAGTCAACAGGTTCTGGTGCCAACAAGAGAACATAGTAACCTGGATCTATTCTTCACCAGCAATGAATAACTGGTTGCTGATATTCGTGTTGAGGAGACCACACTGTCTGACCATCGACTAGTGGTGGTAAAGACAACAATTGAGAGGGGAACCCAACCAAGACCTACACCTCGAGAGGGGATAACTGGGCTAAATTTTCATCATCGAAGAACAGACTGGAAGGCCATTGGGAACGTACTCCTCGAATTTGACTGGAGATCTGAGTTCCTGGAGTTAAACGCCGAAGCAATGTACAACAAGCTATGCGAGGTATTACTGCAGGTATGTGTGTGTCACACGCCGGAAAAAATGACCCACAAACGCCACATAATTCCGAGGGACAGACGGATCTGATTAGTGTAGGAATTAGTAAGGATCGCAACTCTATATGTATTAAAGATTCAAGCCAACCGCCAGAGAATTCAAACGAGGGCGGGTCTACACGATAGAGCGGGGCTATATAAAGAAAGAGCCGCTGTAGTGAGAGCAGTTCGAGCGCAGAGCCAGTCGAGCGCGGAGTCAGTCGAGCGCGGAGGATGTCAGTCGCACGTCGTTTGTAGCACGTATTCACGGAACAGTGAATGTTAGAAAACCAATTGTGGTGTTCGAGTCACGACGTCTCTTCAGACATCATTCGCTGGCCACGCTGTATATCTCCAAGAAGGAAAACAACGACGAAGAAATAGCGATTCGACATAGTGAAATCCGAGGAGCTACGACCAAATTTCGACAACATCCGCTGGCCACGCTGTATATCTCCAAGAAGGAAAACAACAACGAAGAAATAGCGATTCGACATAGTGAAATCCGAGGAGCTACGACCAAATTGCCGCCGAGATAGAGTTTTATTCCGGAAGCCAGCATCTACAGAAATAACCAAGAACGCATCATCCAAATCACACGCACACCAGGGAACGCGGACCGAAGAATTTCGATTGCGAATCTTCGCAGTACTTTAGCCTTGGAAAACTCGCCATCCGCTGCGCTGTGGGCTCCACCGTCTCCACAATTTCGGCGATGTATTTCGGGAAACTGTTAGAAACTGTCTTATTTTCCGTAGAGACGGGGGTCGTAGAAATGAAATAACTGGGCAGATATGTCGGGATAGGATACTTTTGAAACAAATACTATGTCGGGAATTTCTCCTGTGTAAATTCTGTCTGAGCTTCATATTTTTGTGTGACAGTATAGGACTATTTCCGTGTAAATCGTGTCTTAGCTTCGCCGACTTGCCCGATTGTATTAGAGTAGATTTCTCCTATATAATAGTAACTATTGAATTATCTCCATGTGTTATCATTGCTCCTTTGCTAACTAGTTCGCTGTTTTGACGTTAGAACCGTATATCATCGTGCCGCTTATCCCCACTCTGGCCAAAGCAACCTGACCAATTTCTAATTTGTATCAGAGGATAGAAAATTGATAGTTAACGCAATATTTTAGTACGAAAAAGTTGTATTTCAGATTTAATCTCGTGTCAAAGTAGAAGTGATTAAAGATCTCGAAATGAGGTAAATAATAGTGAGGATTAGGAAGCCTTCAACTTTACAACAAACTATTCACAAGGTAAACTATTCACAACAACTTGAACTTCAATGAGTTGTTGTGTATCATTTCGTAATCAACTTCATTATTGTACAAATTTAGCTACGCTCAAGCAACAAGACTTGATAGAGAAATGGCATCGTATCAATTATTGGCTTCTTCCGCTCCCATCCTAATATTCTAACACTTCAGTCCACATTCGAGTGCTGAGACTCAAGTTACTTACATTATCTGCTGTTGTTAGGCTTCTACCATTTATTTGCTTTACACTGCTTTCGTGAATCCATTTTCGTTATTTAATTCCATTGTTTATTTTAGTACTTCAATCTCCTTACTGATAAGATTATCTATGAGATGGGAAATGAGTTAGTTATGCATATGAATTTACTTAGATATCAGCCTTGCAAAATTTTCATTAACTCGCGCAGCCGGCGCTACTGTGGCACTGAGCGACTCGTCTGTAGATAATCCCAGCCTGCAAACGGATGCTGCCATATCTCCTCTGGCATATGAACAGCGACGGAAGACGTTAGGTGAGGACACTACCAATCCTNCTGAACAGCGATGGAAGACGTTGGTGAGGACACTACCAATCCTAACACACGAGAATACTCACGAGTGCTGTATGAACAATTGTCATTGAAGGGGGAACAATATGAACGTTTCACAATCTTTTATGTTCCATGCCGTCAGTAGACTGGACCACTCGTGCCACTTTCCACTCTCCTGATGATGCCGTTGACACTCCAGCCGTCGCTAGTCCTGCGCCGTGCGATGTTTGAATTCACTGAATCATCGCTGTATAATATTTCAGGCCACGCTTTAAATAAGAAATCGCAGTGCATGAACCCCCAAGTGCTCGGCCATATCCTGTACGATAACTTGGACTGCATCTTGTTGCGGTCTGAGGTGGGGCGGCTCTATAAACTCACGGTCATGTAATATGTGTTCTAGGGAACAATTCCCACCCAGTCTTATTGAAGCTCATAGTAGAGAAGTAGAGAGGGCTCAGTCTTATTAAGAGAGAGTCGGCTCTCGGATATAGCTAATCTTAAAGTGAACATAGACGGTGAATCATGTTTCCTTGGTACTTATGTCGCATCATAATTTCTTAAATATTTCATTAAGGTCCTTAGTTGTTGTGCACAGCCCTTGTTTTGTTTTTCTCTTCAGTTAAATGGTGCATGCGTTTTTCACCTCATTTTACGAACATCTTGGCAGTCCCATCAAGCTTATTGGCTATTACTCCTTAGAGATATATCTACTTGATAGTCAACTTGTGCTTGATCAACACTGTAAGTTCTCATTACAACTTTGTTAACTTTGGCGGGTTATCGCTACTTTGATTGGCAGGTTATAGTTGAATCTTAAACTCTGCCTTAACTCTTAAACCATGTATGTTGATTCAAGATGTTCAAAGTAATAGGTTATGGTGCTTTAAGTTAAAGAACTGTGTCAACCTTTAAACTTTAATCTCTTGCGGATTTGTCATCTCCTCAAATGACCGCGTATAAATCTACCTATGAAGACCTGCATATTGCCTTCGAACTGCCTACCTAACAGCACGTCTTATGTGCACTTATTTGGATTTAAATAAGGTGAGCTTCTCCCTGAATCATTGAGACAATGAAAATCTGAAATACTCACAGTAATGTGCTTGAATCCCCTTGGGATTAACTTTACTTATTTCCTAATTCAGTACGTCTTCCTCAAAACTCCAAGTCGCGGGCACCATTAAGTTGACCTGCAGGCTGATTTTTTGTGGTTGCTTCAATGGAAGAAGCTACATCTTGTTCATCAGAAGAAATCAAATAAAATCCAGCCTAAATTCATTTGATTCTCGTTACTGTCTTCATTCATAGTTCCATTTTGTGAAAGAAATTTCAGAAGACGATAACTCTGCGTAGGGAGAAATACACTACAGTGTAGCTTAGGGTAGAGCGAAAACAGATTTTGAAAATTTCTTATTGTTTTTTATTCAAATAGTAAAATTTCTGTGACGTGATACTGGAAAACACCATTGTCACACTTTCAGCTCATTTAATTGATATCTCTATGGTACGCCACGACATCAGGCAGGGGCCATACTTTCAAAACTCGCTGAGTGAACGTATGTACTTACGCTCTATTTTCTTGTCTATGATTGGTGGATTGTGCTTGAAAGGCCGTCCATGATTGGCGGATGAACTTACGATCTCTTAACTTTTTTTGAAAGTATAGGCCCTGACGTGTAATATAAAACGAGTATCGAGCATATATATAATTCGAGCATATATAAACGAGCATATATATAGTTCTTGATGTTTGAAAATTTTCATCATACCGGATCCCGAGGCCGCGAATCGCGTTATTCAAGGAAATTCAACTGCGATATTACCAAGCTTTGCCCGATCTTTATAGAATTTTACCTGAACTTTGAACTTCCTGGCTTAGTCAGAAATTCCTATTAATTTTGTCCTAACTTTGTCTCCAAGTTAAGACAAAGTTCAGGATTAGTTCCTAACCTGCCCAAAAGCTAAGAAAAAGGTCCTAATTTTGACTTTCCCTAAGAGATCCTAACTTTGTCCGTGATTTCTCAAAAACGGACTCATCTTCGCTGCTTCAGCGGATCAGATCTGTTTATCAGTCTATTGCTAGACATACGTTCAAAAAATCTATGTATTTTAGAGATCGAAGGAGTGAACGATTTTATTAGACTGAGTGAACAAGTTTATTAGTTCCATTTTGTGCACAACAATCATCTTAGCTGCATTCATTTATCTAATTTAAGTAATACAAACTAAGAGAATACTTTCCACCCATCAAAGAACCTTCACAGCCCTCGTCTAATTATATTAGACACGCAACAAGTCACCCGCGACGCCCCGAGGCGCATGGTTGCAAGTATAGATTCAATTCTTACGCCCGGCGCCTAAATTGCGGCGACGCTGCCCGCCGGACATGACGGTGGTATCCGTGATACCAGGCTTCAAGCCGCCACACGCCCGCACTCAAAAATATAAAGGAGATAATTGACAGCAATGTGATGCCTTTCACAGGCAACCATAGATGCTCGCGGCATTTCTGTTGCAGCTTAAAGGATAACCCAAAGGCATTACCATTGAAGGGGAAATAAGTGCGAAAATTTCAGAGAAGAAATTGATTGAAGAAAATTTTATTTACAGTCAAGTCTACCGTTAACTCAATCACAGCTTCAGAATTGCTAGTAGCATTTCCTTTGAGAATGCATATGCACCAGAGGGAACTTACTGGTCATTTCCTGGTCCACGTTCAGAGTCAAGTGATTATTATTGGAGACCTGCTCGCCCAATAGCCCATATATATTCCCGCTGCCAGGCTACAAACACACGCACGCTTTAACAAATATAAATGAGATGATCGATCCTGCGCTTATCTCCCGAGCGTTCGAGGGACGACGAAAGCTTCGTCCCAGCCACTGCACGGACTTCCTGCTTTACCTGATCGTTTCTACTTATACTGTCATTATATTTCCGTAATTTTGAGTTTGCGCGGACTTTTTCTCTTTATGTAAACTGCACGGCTTTATATTATGTACAAATCTACCATGATTAGATTTGCTAGGTAAAGCTAAGTATAGTAGCTTTAGATA
Source organism: Hyalella azteca (assembly GCF_000764305.2). Classification (NCBI taxonomy): domain Eukaryota; kingdom Metazoa; phylum Arthropoda; class Malacostraca; order Amphipoda; family Hyalellidae; genus Hyalella; species Hyalella azteca. The sequence goes on along the minus strand of NW_025934660.1, from coordinate 3,107 downwards.
AATTATCATAAGTGGCAGCTGCGTTTCAACGCTGACAAATGTAAAGTAATCCACCTTGGCAAGAATAATGAACAGCAAGATTACAGTATGAGAAGACACGGTTGCAACGACAGAGTGAAGATGTCGAAGTTGACAATGGAAAAAGATTTAAGAGTTGATATCGACAATGAGTTGAAATTTTCTAAGTATATTGACGGTCAAGTTAATAAAGCCAATAAACGACTTGGACTGATCAGACGCTCTTTCGAGTTCCTAGATGCAGAAGCGATGAAGCAGTTGTTCGTTGCTGTCGTGCGCCCGAACCTAGAGTTTGGAAACGCCGTGTGGTCACCGAAACTTGAAAAGGACAAAAAAATTAATAGCGAGTGTTCAAAAACGTGCAACAATGGTAATTCCGGGCTTGAAAGGCAAGTCCTATGAGGAAAGATTAAATAATATGAAGTTTCCAAGCCTCAGTTAACGACGTCTGCGTGGGGAACTCATTGAAGCATACAAGTATACTCATGGCTTATACAAGGTCCCAGAAGGATTACTAGAATTTGAAACAAGAACCAACACCAGGGGCCACGGATATAAACTAAAAAACTGCGTTGGAACACATCCATGCGACAACATTTCTTCTCGCTTCGAGTCACCGACATGTGGAACAGCCTCCCTGATAGCATCGTTGCCGCTCCGAGTATGAACACTTGAACCTGTCTCTTATACACATCTAGATGTGTATAAGAGACAGCTCTTAAAATGCCTAGCAAATTACGGANGTTGAGGACGTCGGTTGTGTGCGTGTGTGGTTGAGGACGTCGGTTGTGTGCGTGTGTGGTTGAGGACGTCGGTTGTGTGCGTGTGTGGTTGAGGACGTCGGTTGTGTGCGTGTGTGGTTGAGGACGTCGGTTGTGTGCGTGTGTGGTTGAGGACGTCGGTTGTGTGCGTGTGTGGTTGAGGACGTCGGTTGTGTGCGTGTGTGGTTGAGGACGTCGGTTGTGTGCGTGTGTGGTTGAGGACGTCGGTTGTGTGCGTGTGTGGTTGAGGACGTCGGTTGTGTGCGTGTGTGGTTGAGGACGTCGGTTGTGTGCGTGTGTGGTTGAGGACGTCGGTTGTGTGCGTGTGTGGTTGAGGACGTCGGTTGTGTGCGTGTGTGGTTGAGGACGTCGGTTGTGTGCGTGTGTGGTTGAGGACGTCGGTTGTGTGCGTGTGTGGTTGAGGACGTCGGTTGTGTGCGTGTGTGGTTGAGGACGTCGGTTGTGTGCGTGTGTGGTTGAGGACGTCGGTTGTGTGCGTGTGGTTGAGGACGTCGGTTGTGTGCGTGTGGTTGAGGACGTCGGTTGTGTGCGTGTGGTTGAGGACGTCGGTTGTGTGCGTGTGGTTGAGGACGTCGGTTGTGTGCGTGTGGTTGAGGACGTCGGTTGTGTGCGTGTGGTTGAGGACGTCGGTTGTGTGCGTGTGGTTGAGGACGTCGGTTGTGTGCGTGTGGTTGAGGACGTCGGTTGTGTGCGTGTGGTTGAGGACTCGGTGACGTACGACGTCGCCCAGGCCTCGTGCCCTGGCGGCTCCCAGCTCGTCTCGCTCTACGCCGACAACTTCTGGAAGCTCGCTGCCTACGTCGAGCAAAATTCTTTCCTACCATGTATGGGATAGTGCAAATATTTTGAGCTCATGATATTAACAGTTAGCCTGAAACAGCGCGGGTTTCAACCCTACATGAGAAGCACACATGAATAATTCCACCGCTTATAACTCAAGAGCTCATAACCATACACTTCAGACTAAAGATACTCGGGCACACTTATTCGCTTCTTTAAGTAATGGAAACTCATAACTAACAATCTTAACCTACTTTCTCCTTCACTTCAGCTGGCCAAACGGATTATGTGCATTACCACGTGGGGGTTCACCAATACAACTTTCTGTGGACATGGCGTACCGGCCATGTCATGTCCGGCGTGCAAGGCTCTGAAGTCTGGAATCCTACCGACCCTAATGCAAGCTCTGACTGTGCAGCCATCATGTACAGATGGGACCTGAATACCAGCTTAGTGGACATGCCGTGTTCTTTTACTGGTTGGTATGTGTGTGCACGGCAGTAATGACAGGTGCTGTGGTCAGATAATGGCACAATAGGGTGATGATATGTATATGCAGTCGTCAGGTAATGGCAGATAAAATTTACAGCTAATTGTGAGTTAGCTGTAACAGCATTAGTTGGTTCGTTGCTGGAGTGCAAAAGCTACCATGAACAACGATTCATTAACGAGCGCCATAATCTAGTGCCAATAGCGCATTCAATTAGCCAGTAATAGTTAGTACAATTGTGCAGTAATATCGTAACAGGTTTGCAATACTCCCGTGATAGCAGTCACGAAAGTGCGGTACTAGCTGTTCAGAAGCTGAGGAAATAAATGTAAAACAATGTACTGCATTAACCAATTGGTCACAAAATTATCATATATCAAATTCGATTATACGTTGTTTAATCAACTAGAACTGTGCTCGAAAACGTTTTGAAAAATTGTTGTGATATTGCATAAGAAAAGAATTAAGAAAATTACCTTGTCACTCCAGATTTGATTCCAAAGAGACAAAATTAAATGTTAGGTAAGGTGGGTTGATAACACTGGTCAACTATGAAACTGTGACAAAGACAAAAAGTAGTTGCTAACCGCTCCTTCTCAACCCTTTTCAGCTCAGTGGTACATATATGGCACATTAAACAGCACGATGTAATTTTGCATCATACATCGCTCTTGGTTGAGACAAACCTGAACAAGTGTACTGGAAATGCACACCAAACCTGCTACAACATGTTCATATGAGTACAACCCCTTAAGCCTGCTAGTTTGTGCTCTGCTGTCACGTTGAAAAGAAGAGTCGCTGTGCTCTGCCAAAAATAATGGCTTGCAGGGGAAAGTAAGTATATTTTGCACATTTCTTTCTTAACTATAGGTTCTTTTGGTAACTACATATATTGAACAAGTAATAAACTGACCTCTTCAGTTAACTTTCACATTTGTCTAATGCATTATTTTTTCTGGATATCATTTTATATTTGCTGTTCCATATTTGGTTCGTTGAGCTAATGCAGGTACATTTCTTCTGAGTACATATATTTC
>NW_025934659.1:0-526 GCF_000764305.2 Hyalella azteca | reverse complement strand
TAATCCACCACTATATATATCACGAGCCCATAATCCACCACTATATATATCACGAGCCCATAATCCACCACTATATATATCACGAACCCGTAATCCACCACATCATTAACCAAACAGCTAATAACGTTTGTCTTTATCATCTCACAGAGAGACAAAATACTTATAAATACTCAATATAAATTATAAATCAAGGCCAATATACATGAACAATATATACCTAAATCTCGCCTTCTAATCCTAGCATTTATCGCTTATTATAATATAAATTCACAGGTGGAAATAATCAATAAATTAAGCCAAATAGAGATAAAAAAATATTTTTCAGCGCCTATATACATTTTAGTTTAGCCTTGTTCAGAGAAGTTTAAAAATTTCAAAAATGTCCCCGACGTTCAATATAAGCGATTTATTATAAAAACCAATTAAAACCCCAATTATCAAGCGAAATCTAAACAGCTTCGTATTTATTACTTGGTAATGTAACCTTACACATCGTAAATCTGGCCATTAATGAATTTATTGATAA
>NW_025934658.1:0-1165 GCF_000764305.2 Hyalella azteca | reverse complement strand
ATATATATATATATATATATATTTCCTATATAATATATATATATATCTAAGTATATATTCCCCATATATATAAAATTTCCCTTGTGGCGAAATTTCCGTACTGTTTGCGCTGTCTTCATTTTAAAAACGTTTACGTTGAACGAGCTGGCCTGAATTGTCAATTAATAACCTCGTTGTATTATTTCACAATCTAAGTTATAAATATAATCATTTTCAAAAAGCTTATTGTTATTTGCATAAATTTTTGTAAGCAGGTTCCGAGGACGGAGCTACAGTTTATTTCCTCTATTTTATACATGAATAAATAAATAAATCAAATAAATCAAATAAATCATTCACGCTCTTCTAAATCATTTTACGAATATATTCATGCTCCTGCCAATCCAATAACACTTCTTCCAATTAAATGTTTTTAAGCGTGTAGTTACAGGAAGCATTTTAGTTTGCTGAAACATGGGAACATATGTTCACGAAATATTATCTAGTCACATTTTTCTCATTTTCTGGCCACTCACCATACCTTTTCGTATCATGTCATCTTTCCATCAACCATTGATATCCGTTAGCTCATATATAGTTTTCGTAAGCCTTTTTTAGCGCATTTTCTCATTTATGGAAGAAATGCACTATTGTGCTCGCCATGTCCGTCTGTCCGTCTGTCTGTCCGTCTGTCCGTGACCTCAAGTTTTCGTCGACGAGAAAATGCGCTCTCTGTCACTCACTGCAGTGAGTACTGAGTTATATTTTTTAGCGCGTTTTCTCATTTATGGAAAAAATGCACTATTGTGCTTGCCATGTCCGTCCGTCTGTCCGCCCGTCCGTGACCTCAAGTTTTCGTCGACGAGAAAATGCGGCGCTCTCTGTCACTCACTGCAGTGAGTACTGAGTTATATATTTTTCTCTATCAGTTCATAGTGTGCATAAATCAATTATCAACGTGGTGCAGTTTACCATCATGAAATTCCCTGCAATATATCTCGCCAATTTATCCTGATCAGCGCCGGTTATATTGCCGTATGCAAATGTCCTTATCTTCTTTCTACCTGACCTCAATATTAACTATATATTGTTGTTCTGACTATTGCTCTATTGCTGTTTCAATATTAACTATTGCTATATTAACTATTGCTATATTAACTATTGCTGTTCTGACTATTGCTCTATT
>NW_025934657.1:0-741 GCF_000764305.2 Hyalella azteca | reverse complement strand
ATGAACAAGGCACGAAATGGAAAAGAATCGGCGACAGGCCACATCAGGCCTACACTTCAGAGCCGACATCACTATGTTATGTTATGTTATGTTGAATGTTTATTCGCCCGGGAGGTCTCACAGCTAGTGACCGCTCATACGAGCGCGCCGTGAAAGCAGGTCGTTGTTAAGAAATTGGTTGATATGCTCGATATTGGCAGGTCTTTTGTGCAATTCTGATGATGCTTTGTTCTCTTGAAATGTAATTGGCGAATTTTTGGTTTTCATATCTGGATAATATCTGTAAAAGACGCTGATGTAGAATAAAGATTTCGAATGAGATAATTGGAATAATTGAGATTTCCTATCGAGATAATTGGAAAGCCTCGACCTTTGGAGTCAGGAGGGGAAAGCAGGATGCCCAATGGTTCTGTCGCAAACTGAGCCCTCGCTCTCTCTCATGTCTCAAAAACAGAACCCTTTCAGCAGCTCACGCGACGGTCAAGAGATTCCTTTGAGGCTTTCAATAGAAAGAGACGCTGCTTCAGAATCTAACAGGAAATTTTTAGATTCCACTCAAAGAAATTTTTAATAAATGCCCGCATGTGTAACCTAGTCGACATGGCTGCGTTTCCTCGAACTGATTTTTAAATTGCTGCTGTTGATGATTACTTATTTGCGTAACACCAAGGCGTAAAGTATTCAATAAATAGAGGTGTAATGGTATTACTCTGTGAACCCGCAAAATAATTATATTTACTT
>NW_025934656.1:51666-56731 GCF_000764305.2 Hyalella azteca | reverse complement strand
AGAAATTTGGGTTGAAACTGTGTAAAGCTTGTATAAGACCCAATTGTTCTCGAGACCGTGAGACCGAGGGTTTGTTTATAGTTTGGAATGGCCGAGGGTATCAAAAGTGCTGACCTTTGTAGAGCTCGAAACTAACGTGGCGTCCCGTGGTATATAGGCTTATGTGAGGGCGACCTCCTGCTATACAAGTACCCAAAAATTTGCGCCAAAGGTATTTGGCGCCACGTTAACGTTAGTACGGTCTGTAGCTATCTCCGCAACAGCTTCGACCGTTTGGGTGGCTGGTCGCGAAATAACGGCTGCGCGAAACGTCGAGTCATTCAAACCACCACGACTCTGATATAAGAACGCCAAAAGTTAACAAGGAACGGCCACGACTCCGCCATATATGTACGGTCAACATCATTGCTACGGCTATGACTCAGCGGTTAGACAACGCGAGGAGCCAAGAGGGGTCCAACGAGTAGAACACGTCCCAACAATTCGCAGCTGAACGGTCATCAGCACAGTACTTTCACAATTCTCATCAGAACAAACGGTACCGTCACAGTCGTCAACCGCAGTACGGCAACGAGCTTAGAGTAATATCACCGACTATGAAGACGAACGTCACTATCGCGAGACACGACGGTTAGGAAGAACAGCGGCCGCGGGGACGCGCCGCTACAGCTGCGGTGTTGGCCACTGGGAATACGGGACTGCATGCAAACGCGCGCGTGAGGTACGGTCGTTGCGGAAGTCGTACCATTCTATACGGGAGCGTTCTACGGTTCAACGTTTTCTGGTAAAAGTAGAAGATTTTATCGATGTAAACTGATAGATTCTCTAATTTGATTGTGTTCAGATTACCTTTTTCATGTACTGGAGACTTTTGTCAACGTAGGATGTGAACTTAAATTTCCCAATTTATTATGAAATGTACCAGTGTTTCATTACAACCCTCTCTCTGTAGGTTTTTTTTGCCGTAACCTATTCATGAAAGAACCTTTTACCTCGCGCCGCTAAAGAGAGTCTCTTGGAATCAACCCGACAAACGAAAAATTATGAAAATCTGAACCTGCACGTAATGTGAAATTTGAGGGAGTAATCCCTCCGATTGTTATACATTAAAATATATTAGGCAAAGCACTATCATTCACAGTTTCATATTTCGTCTTAATCAACATTTGTACACTGAAAGACAACTTCAACTCAGGCGGGTGTATTTATTGTAGAATTTAGGATATTAACTGCTTCAACTCGATTGAAGATATATAACATTTATTTGCTACGCCATTTACTCAAATGACCCTATTTTTGCGCAATGCAACGCTAGGCTCGTGCGTAGCTCGTGGCCACGCAGCGTTCACTTCTTTCCGCTTTTACGCCCCCTGTCGGGCCCCCAGGGACCCGCCGTTTTGATCTTACTTGACCGTGCCTCCTGGCCTAGGAGAATAGATCCGGGTCCATGAATTGAAGCCCCAAAGTCAAGCTTGATCTTTAATTACATTCAGTACGCGTTTCTAACACTTCAATTTGGCTTTACGTTAATTTATATCAGTTTACATTAATTACGATCGTATGAGATTATCCATGCCTGAGCCATGTGGTGCGTACGTGCAAAAAAAGTTAATTGCGCAATTTTTTTGCACAATTATTTTCACACTATTGTTTATGAATCTAAGAAGTTATCCCATTCTAATACCATGGTGAATATCTCAGGTAGTTATTCAATTTTTTTAACGACTTATGGTAATGACAATATGAACGCATACGGTATCTCTGGGTATTTATATGAAATTAAATAATATTGAATTGTGACAAACAGCATGTAATTGAGGCTTCATTAATGGGATATTTACATTAGGAAATCTTGATTTTGGGAACATTCTCACCAGTGATCATGTATTAGACAGCTAATAATTAACGCTGAATGATAATTATTTAAGCACGACAAAGTTTCGTTGCGTTTTCTTATCCGCCTAACGCAGGCTCGACAGCGAGGAAGGTCCAAAAAACGACATTCTGATTAACATTTACTCGTATCTTGCCGGCGTAAAAAAACGTTTGTTTGATGGCTCAGGAAATGCACTAAGACTAACTATAATACAGTGACGTATTTACGTATGTGACGTATTAACACATAACAACCTGATTGGGCAAACTCAAACTCTCATACAGTACATTTTCTATGACACTTTCAAGACCATACAATGAATAGCCACTAATTCAGCAAACTATTAAACAAATACGGGATCAAAAGTATCTATAATCTCCCTCGCGGGAGTCTCGAGCCAGAAGGACGCGTTCGATTTTGAATCGGCGGTGTTTATTTCCAACTTCCATGCGAAATCCTTCCGATTTAGCGTTTTTAACTTCGCTCTCATAAATACCTCCCGTTCAATAATTTAAACACAACGTTTCGTGAGCAAGTCCGATTTTGTAGTTACACTCATGAGCTTATCGATCAACAATTGATTTACATTAGTTTTACACGTTCAGGTGAACATGGCAGCTAAAATCAAACATATTATATATTCTTCAAGAAATTTTGTTCGTGAAAAGTAGTTTTAATCCATTACAAATCGCGACGATTTTTCTCCACGACTATAATAAATTCATTCCATTCATAATTGCATTTGACCACCGAACTGAATTCAGATTTTTATCTGAAAAATGTTGAATGGATTGAGAATCTATCATCTGCCGAAGAGATTCCAAATCCGTCATTACATTCATGATTTTATTCATCCCTGTGTAATTCAGGCAATTGCCATACACTGATTGCTTTCATAACGGATTAGGAATACGGATAAGTGACGCGATGTGTAAATAAATACTTCAACAATGCAAATGGAGTAAGAATTTTGCTCTCTATTTTGGAACTCACATTTCATCGACGATCATAAATTCATTATTATATTTTCACATCTAAAACATTTTATTGTTTACTGTTGATAAATGTTTAATTTAGACAGAATGTTACGAAGTAGGTCGTTATGTTTGTGATTCATGATATTTTTCTCTTCTAAATTCCTTCACAACTTACCAGGAAACAAATTTTACCGTTTATGTAATGTACGTAAGTTCCCGCACGCTTGGAGAACACAAACAGGTTTGGCGCATGACGCGAGGCTGCAGTTGGAGAGTTTAATTGTGACGTAAGCAAGAGCATTGGAAACGCAGTTTTGAAGTCCAAAGCTCGCTCTAATTTCATTTTTTGTTTTGAGCACCTCGTCTCTTGTTTGAATCGTTTATTGAAGTTATTACTGGTCAGTTATCAAATGAAGCTAGCACAACAAACTCGGCCATCTTCAATATTACAGTTCACGCATATCGTATGCTCAGGATGCCAGTATATATAATGTTGAGCCAGCAAGACTTGCAAGACACTTTTTTCCGGGTTCGCCTGGAAGAACTGGTATATAGTTCAACCATGAGTTAGTCGCTCTCCTCATTCACTTCTCTTACTCCGTGTCGTCAGGTGTGTGTATAGTTCGCTCCGTAATCTTCTATCGCGATTCATTACATTATTTTATTTATATTTTTTTCGGATATGACACATTACTTATAGACTTATTCACTATTAACTCATAGACTGATATAGAAAATAACAGCAACTGATCTGTGAAATTGTTCATTCATCCGTCTATATTTTGAGTCAAGGTGGCCAAATTTGTGCTTTTGATTCAATAACTGCTAGCGTTTAAGGCCTGTATATTTCTGTACGTGAACATAATAAATGCATATTTTATGTTCTAGAAATGATCTTGCAAATTCAAAGTATGTCAATGTGTGCTAGTAATATCAGAGTTCGAGAACTTTGATTTGTAATTACTGAAAATAGTCTAGCACCTTTTTCTGTGTGGAAACTACTTGAACGCTTGAAAATGCTCATTTTATTTCTTTTCCTGTTCAGGATGCAACTGAACAAAAATACCTTCTTTCTTACCTTTGTTGGAAGTTCACGCAGAATAATAAATGTGTAATTTAGTCCAAATTATGAAAATGTTTCTACCACAGCACAAGCAGATAGAGGACGTAGAACTTATATTATCAGTCTGTTTGATTCGCAAGGATTCGCAAGGAAAGTTCACAAGGAATTTAAAAGTAAAGAAAACACCAAGCAAATTCACCGTATCGATATTGAAAACGTTTCGGAGTCCAGCTCCATCATCAATTCGACAATCTAAAAATAAATACAATCATTTTATAATTAAAAATTCCACCTTCTTTATTATTAAATTATTGAATATTGAATTATAAAATGATTGTATTCATTTTTTAGATTGTCTAACTGATGATATAGCGGGACTCCGAAACGTTTTCAATATCGATGCGGTGCCCTTTTGCCGGGACAAACTGGGTCAGGGTTACCACAACAAAAGGGCATACAGTGCATTACTATAGGCCCAATGTCTCACTTATTTCTCTGATTGTATAATAGTTTCTATCCTTCAGCTGGACCAAATCTGTGGTAATAAGTACAATAATTTGCATTTTTCAGTTAATTAAATTCATTCAACCACATAGTAATAAATATAAACCATTCGGTTCGCCTTCTTCGTCACGGCAATAATTTGAACCTTACAAACAAATTGATGTAATGTGTTGTTCAAGACAATGACAGCATCAATTAAATTCTTGATGCACATTTTTAACACCAAGCCATGGCTTCAAACTTATTTATTTAGCTCTCATTCATGGTAGTTGAGTTTAAGCGTGTTCAACAGTCACATTCTTGATGTTTCTATAATTTTCCAGCTATTTACTGGGCCTTGGAATCTTCACGGCATTGATGGGGGATGATTGCGGTGGAGGTGGCGGCGGCGGCGACAGCGGCGGGGGCGGTGGTTGCTATGATGGAGGTAGCAGCTCCTGGGTTGGAAGTGGCGGCGGGGGCGGTGGTTGCTATGATGGAGGTACCAGCTCCGGGGTTGGAAGTGGCAGCGGAGGCGGTGGTTGCTATGATGGAGGTACCAGCTCCGGGGTTGGAAGTGGCGGCGGGGGCGGTGGTTGCTATGATGGAGGTACCAGCTCCTGGGTTGGAAGTGGCAGCGGAGGCGGTGGTTGCTATGATGGAGGT
>NW_025934656.1:2067-51327 GCF_000764305.2 Hyalella azteca | reverse complement strand
CAGTTGCACATGACTCATACAGTTGCACATGACTCATACAGTTGCACATGACTCATACAGTTGCACATGTTGAAGGTTATCTGTTTATTAGCTTTGCTTTCTGAACCTAATTTTCCCACATGGTGCTGACTTCCTTGCCGTTACTGAATACTCATAATCAATCTCATATAATTTGACATATTTAGTGCGCTGTAAATTCGAAAATCTTAGCTACGTTTGTAGGTTTCTTATATTAACAAGTTGGCGACCAAGCTTGAATGGGTGGGATTTTGATCGGGCAGGTAAAGTGCAAAAACTATATTATGTGGTCGTCCACTTTTTAATTGAAGGTAGGCAATAATTACAAAGGAATAATTCATATTCTCTGCTATGAAAGATAAAATATTCGCAATTCAGTTCTATCAGAGTTTTCTGCATTTATGAGCCACAACAAACTGAACATATTTTTAATGTCTTACCCTAAGAGACCGAGTTTTATTGCTTACACATCGAGGCAATTATAGACTGAAGAAGACTGGGAATAATTACTAGTTTTATAAAAGCTCTTTATGCGCAAACTGCTTATCTCTGCCGCATGGTATTTGTACAAGTTGTACTTAAAAAACTGTGCAGTGTGCATGGCATCTTTTAAATGAATCTGAATCTCAACTCAGTAATGAGTAAAATTTTTCTACTTCGAAGGAGTGGCCCATTTTCAGGGACTGTGTAGAGTAAAACAGGTTCATTGCTTTCGATTCGAGTGACATGGGTGTGTGGTAAGATCATTTTTCGCGTCTAGAGTTTTTTAAGTTTTAATGTTCATGAGGATAATCAATTTTATCATATATAGTAACGAAGTAGGTTGTCTGTTCATGATGCATGACATTTGCAGTGTTTAACACGATTCAGCGGTGAATCTGGTAGCAAGTTTTGCCGCTTTTATGCAACAGAAGTTAACGCTGGCTTGCAAGGGGAATCCAATCCGGTTTGGACGCATGACGCAAGGCTGCAGCTGCACAGCGCGTGGCTATGAAGTATAAACGTATGTGACACGCGCAACATATGCCCCTATTGGAAACGCGATTTCGTTGTCTAATCCTCAATCTAATTTAATTCGTCATTTCGTGAACCCACCTTATTGTTTGAGTCGTTTATTAAGGATATTACTGGCCAGTTATCATATGAAAGTAAAGAAGTAAGCTCTGTCACCTTCACCTTAACCTTGCATGCCAAAAATATCCGACCAAAAAGAATGCAAGTATAGTTATAGAGAAGCGGAGCAGCTCGCCTGTCTGGTTTTCCTGGTATGTCATGTGCCTTCTGGAGAAGTTTGTCGCTTTCCTCATTCACATTTTTCCTCCTTGTAGTTAGGTGGGTATATGTTCGCTTCATAATCCAGTTATTTTATAAATATTTCTCGGTTATGATACTAGTCGTACAGATACTTGTCTTTGTATGAACTCTGGAATTGGTTGAATTTATCAGAGATATCGGATTTATTCATGTAGAAGCAACAACTGGAACTTTTTCATATTGTCGCTGGTCATTGAATCAGTGATAGAAAATATGCTGTGAGTAGCATATTTTTCGAGTAGCATTGACCACAACAGTTTAATTTCTTAATTTCAGAACACGACGCTACTGTGTTCGTACATAATTGCGGCAAATATCATTGAAATTGTTTGTTGTGATATTTGTTACTTATGAAATTTCGTACATTAGTAGCTTACATTAGTAGCTGACAGAGCTTGATTTATTGATTATAAGGTTAGAGTAAAATTTGCGCATGCGTGAAGTTCGGATGTTAAATGTAAACTAAAATTGGCTTTAAATAACTTATAGTAATTCATTTCTGCAGGGCATACATATATATATGAAAACTTTTACATGTAACTTTTGTAAATAGTTTTGTAACATTTCCTATGGGAAACATAGTTGGATTTTTAAAATGCTTACTTTTCCTACTATTATAGATGTAATTGACCTAACAAGTCTTTTTTCATTGCGCAACAAAGATTTGGGTGACTTTTACTTAGAAAAATACATGGGTTCTATTGTTCAAATAGTTACACGTTTTCTTACCACAGCACGAACAGATAGCGTAGCATTGATACGCCCATTGCCATGCCAAAATGGGTCAGGATGACCCACTAGGAGCAAATAGTACATTAAGTATTTGTATTATATTTGCTTAATAGTATTTGTACTAAGTAACTGTATTTGCGTCTCACTCATTTATCTGAATGTAAAATTTTCCCATCCGTCAGTTGGGCCGCGTTTGTTGTAAGAAGTCACAAGTGTTTTTTATTTCATTTTGATGACGATTGAAATTTCATTCGAGAATACGTAAGGATTGCAAATTGTTTGGTTCGTAGCTCTGGTTCGACAATAATCCGAATCGTGCAATCTAATTGATGCAAAGAATTGATCAAGACGCAGGAAGCATGAATTATTTTCGAGCTATGCATTTGGTGAGCCACTGGGCTAGAGATTTTTACTTATTTCATTTGTTCTTGTCCAGTATAATAATGTTAAGCTTTACAGGCGCTCGACAGACACAGTCTGAAACTTATCACAATTTTCTAGCTATTTCCGAAGGTCTTGAAATCTTCACGATATCTTTGGGGGACTCCTGTAACAGAGGCGGAGATGGTGGTGAAGGTTGCAGTGATGGAGGTGGCAGCCACTGGGGTGGTGGGGGAGGAGATGGTGGTGAAGGTTGCAGTGGTGGAGGTGGCAGCCACTGGGGGTGGCGGGGAGGAGATGGTGGTGAAGGTTGCAGTGGTGGAGGTGGCAGCCACTGGGGGTGGCGGGGAGGAGATGGTGGTGAAGGTTGCAGTTGTGGAGGTGGCAGCCACTGGGGTGGCAGCGGAAGGTGAATGTGCAACTGATAGAAGTAAAGTTCGTATCATATATTAGCAAATGACAATTTCTAATTTACACTATTTACAAAATAACATTCAGTTGATACTGAACAAAAAACACGACGCGTATTCCAGCAATTTTCACATGTTATTGACGATATACAAGGTACCAGGTTTTGCAAGTAAAATTATTTAAGATGCTTTTCCATGCGCTCTTTCCAAACGTTTTTCCCTTTTCAATATGTTCAATATGCATGTCTTCGGGGATCCACGTCACGAAGATGCACTTGCTTCTCCCTGTCACCCAAAGTTGTCCTTGAACTTGATAGAAGTATGAATGTCGTCTGTTCACAGTAATTTGGTCATCAACTAGTTTCAAATGGTCGCATTTCTTTACACGAATAGCATCTTTAATTGTTCTGAAATGACGTGCAGAGTCAATGAAAAAGCTTACGATTACGTTTCTGTTATCATCCTAACCCATGAATCTTATTTACGACCAGCTTAATTATATTCCCATATTATTGACGCTACAGATACAAGCAAATCCTGCCCGAATCTACTGTCATCACTGTAACAATGAGTTTGCTATATGACCAAATATAAACCGTCACTCGAGGTAACAATTAACGAAGACTGTAATTGAAATGTCTGGGTGCTTTAAAATTAACAGCCCCTAAAGCACATGAGAACTGGAGCGCAGGGAAGTGAGGAAGAAAAGAGAGAGGACCACAGACTTGCCCCTTGAAATGCGAAGTTATTAATTGGCATTGACAGTCACACGAGACAAGGTTTCACTAGCACTGTTCAAATTTGTTCAGGGACTGAATGATGGGTATCATTCATTAATAGATATTTTGACATAGCAATGCTATCTAATTTAAAATTTGTAACATTGAAATGTTCATGTTATTAGAACGTGTACTCATGAATTCATAGACATCATAATTAATATCGCTACAAGTATTTTTATAATGCGTTATTCTATATTCATGAATGACTTATGCAAAATTTTATTATAAAAAGATTTATTAATATCTTGTGTTAAGAAATTAGAATTTCTGATAAAATGACGCTTTTATCACATGAATTGGTTGCTTTTTTTCTGTATCAGTGCATTGGATTGCGAAGCTGATCTACCGACTTGGAAATGCAATTTTAACGATTAGTTAAACCCAAGATTAGTTTAAGGGGAGCGTCTACCCTAAAATTTAAAATTTTCACTTTTTCGGTTTTTATACTCATTTTAAAGCTGACATTCTGCCCTATCCAACGGTACCACTGCCATATCTGTACGTTGATTTATGATTTCACGACATTTCATGTAAGGGGGGCGGGTGGGGGAGTTCTTTAAGTAATTAGATAGGAACTAATTAGCTGCTGAGCTCATTAAAAAAAAACGTATAGAATTGAATATGGTCGTATATGACCAGCTCATATACGACCATGACGCTTATATACCAGACTGCGAATGGGCGGAGAAAGATGAGTGCATGTTTACTTTGAAGAGAAGATTTATTGCCTGAGCCCGCAGGATAGTATGGTCAGGTCGTGCTTTAATCTTACAGGAGTTTCACCTACCTTTGAACTTCAAGTGCATATATCTATTACTAGAAGATTAATTCAAAAATGTTTGGGTAGCGATCAATGAAGAATAAATAGTTGAACCTGCGTATATCGAGAAAATGCTAGAAAAGTCACAGGCTTTCCGAACATCGGGGTGCAAAATTGTATCCTCCCTGATAACAGTTGAAATAAAAAGTTTACATAATAATTCATCTTAATGTCTGCGTATTGAAAGCATTCCAGGATACGCAGGATAGCCAGGATAGCATTCCAAATTTCAGACTTGTATCGGATATAAATCGGATTGAACGTTTCTAATTAATGAAAATTGCTATATTCCAGAAAATTTCTATATATGACTGGCCGCTCCATTGACGATCGGTATATAAGGTTGTTTCCGAATAGAAGCTTCCTTATTCTTAATGCCTGAACCGATTTGTAATGTTATTTTTTTACGTTTTTTGTTGATTACACAATCGGCATAATTCAGGTCTAAACCTGAACTCATGATAGCTAAAAATGCATGCATTTCCAAGTCTCACATGTGTGCCTCATAGATCAAATGTAGTACATATTGAATGTACATAAATGAGAATTTATATCGTAATTGTTTATAAGTTAACGTTATTCGAATGTTCATAAATTATTTCAATTAGTTGAAAAAAGTTTAAAGCCTCAATATGTGAAGCGAGACATAGCTCGAGGGATTGCAAACCCTAGAATTTCTGGAAATTTATTCATTCGTATAGAAGAGTTTAATGGCCCTGAGAATCTAATATTGGTATATTTATTGGTATATATAAGGATTTAATTCATAGAGCCATTTTATACATACAGGGTCATCAATATTTAGCGTTACAACTTTGAGTGGTTAGAACTATAGACTGAAACACAATTGTGAAAGTTTGAAAAAGTATTTATGTAGGCAGAGGTTCAGAGATACAATTCCCACAATTTCATTCAATATGTCCACCATCTGCATCAATAACGAGTTGTAGACGCTTTGAGAAAGCCTTACACGAGTCACGAATGACACTCAGCGGGATTTTGGGCCACTCCTTCAGCAATTTGACCTCTAGGGCGTCCAAACTGCTATGGTGAACGGTCGAGACCTTGCTCTCAAGGTATGACTAGATCCCAAAATCCAGAGGATTCAGATCGGGTGACGATGGGGGCCATTCATCTTTGGTAATGAAGTGGAGAACATTCTCGGACAGCCACTCCTGAGTCGATTTGGCTACATGGGATGGTGCAGAGTCCTGCTGGAACGACCAGGGACGTTTTTTGAAGTGCTTTCGTGCCCAGGGCAACAATGCACCAACAAAGATGGCATCTCGATAGTTCTTCTGATTCAATTGCACCTCTTTGTCAACAAAAAAAAAAGAGGGGACTCCCTGAGGACTCTGTTACGGCTGCCCAGACCATCACGGAGGTCGGGCATTGCTTCCTAGTCACCACACGGGATCCTTCGTCCCATTCTTCGACCAAATTCGATCATTTTGGGAGTTGAAGTGATGTTCAACATTGAATATCTTCTAATCACTGAAAACGAGGTTTGGCAGCGTGCCATCATGAATGCGGTAAAGAAGAATCTTGGATCTTTGGAGGCGTTTGTCAACAACTTGAGCAAACAGTGGGTGTTTTTTGACATGCTTGAATGGGGACAACTTTAGGTCCTTCCGGAGAACAGTCGACATGGTTCCATACGACACATTTGACTGTTTTGCGAGTGTATTGATTTTGATAAAACAATGTAACGCTAATATTGATGACCCTATCTATAGTTTGTCAAAGTTTTTGCTACAATATAGAGAAGACTGTATGTAACACGAATAACGTGTGGCGCTCGTCAAATGTTCCGTCGTTTGCACCCAGTCACGTTGTTTTACACTAATTCTTGATTTGGCTTATGTATTTTACATAATGTTTGTTCCTATTAATAACGGCCATGTATTGGTACTGTATGTCTATGATATTCTAGATATTTTCGGCATGTTTGTGCACAAATGATGTAAGATGCATAAAACAGGTTGGGTAACATGGGGCAGCGAGCCCACTGCGGGTCACGGGCCCATAGCGGGTTTCTCGCTAAGTATTGCAGATATTGGCCCGTGTTCTCAACCGCCGGTCGACAGTTTCACTGGGATGAAGTGTACGGATTTACGTTTTGCTAAGTGTCTGCGTTATTAAGATATTTGTGGATAACTGTTTCAGCCCAGATAAAGTTTTTTTTTTTGCTGCTAAATAAAACTGTTGTCGATTACTGTATGATGAAGCTTTTGAAATTACTGTGAATTATATTTTGAAAGTAATATTTATAGGGATAATTTTGAGATCAAGTTTAGACTATTAGCTTTTAAAATAAAATGTTGACACGATATAAATTGAAAGGATACCTAGTGGGGCAACGGGCCCACGCGTGTCACGGGGCAAAGCGCAGCAGGTTTAGTTTCTAGTTATGCGTATTTATGACCCCTTATCGAGTTATTGACTCTTGCCTTGCCAAAAGTTGATTTCAGTCAACACCAATGAGCCAAAAGTTGATGAGTTTTTACATTGTTAGCTGAAATCACGATTAGGTACGAATTCTCTGCACTATATCTGGATAATATCTGGATTATGGGCAAAATTGGAACGAAGTTTTTTTCTGATCAACTAAATATATTTTTTTAGTCAAGAATACATTTTTTCATGTCAGGACGAATTTTTTATCGCAAGGATATACTTTTCAAGTCAAGGATATATATTTTCATGTCAATGAAATATTTTTCTTCACGTCAGTGATAGATTTTTAAGCCAAGGGTATATTTTTTTCATGTTAAGGATATGATTTTTTGAGTTGTTAATAAATGAATGAATGTCATATTTTTTATTACATTTTTCTTATTTTAAACTGTAAAGTGTTGTTTACTCATTTTTAAACGAAAATTATGCAATTGTGGTAAAGGGACCAAGGGTGCGCGCCTTGCCCCAAGCCCATGGGCCCATTGCCCCAGGGGTGGGGCAATGGGCCCATTTTGACACTTTTTTACAAAATAGTGTTTCATTAAAAATTGAATAACTCTATAGGCGTCTAATTCACATCATACATTCCTCATTAGTTGCACCTTCAAACAAAACAAAGAACCACCTCGTATCAATTAAAACTTAACTAAAAATTTAGTTTAAAAAAAGTGGGGGGCGCGCTGCCCCATGTTGCCCTACTGTTTTTCGAATATTCGATCGCTCATTTGCTACTGACAGATCTTTCATTGCCACTTATTTGTAAGCTCATAGTCTGTCGAGTTCGCGCATGCGTGAAGTTAAACGATGTTTCAAATCTTAAAGAAATCTTTCAAAGTTAAACGAGTTAAACGATGTTTCAAATCTTGAAAATTTTTCCGATTTTTTCTCGCTAGATATCTCTCGGCATCTTTTAAGCGAGTCTAGAAATAACAAAATATTTCAAGTAGAACCACTGTTATCTTGATTTAATCGGTTGTCCACGCATGAATCACCGAATTATAACAATAATAATCATTTGTATTGACTTCTGATTCTGTGAGTAACAGTGTGTTTTAAAAAACTCCATGGATTCCTCTCATCTCACTAGTTTTAACTCCAGTCATGTTTCATATTCCGCACTGCCGTGAAAGCTTCATCGACCGTAGTTAATTGCGATGTAAAGTTGTCATGGCTACTCGTGAGCTTGGACAGAAAACAACGTTTAGTTGCGTACAAGTGCTCATTTCCCTTGTTTGGCTTATGTATTTTACATATTGTCTGTTCCTATTAATAGCGGCCATGTATAGGTACAGTATGTCTATGATACTCTAGATCTTTTCGGCATGTTTGTGCACAAATAAGGTAATAAATAAAATACAAGTACGTTTTTTTTGGATATTCGATCGTTTATTTACTACTGGCAGATCATTCATTGCCACTCATTTGTAAGATCATAGTCATACGAGTTCACGCATGCGTGAAGTAGCGAGTAACGAATCTGATTAAACTTTGTTTCAAATCTGGAAAAATTTTCCGATTTTTTCTCACTAGATATAACCCCTCATTCTTTAAGTGAGTCTAGAAATCACCAAAAAATTTTAAGTAGAACCACTGTTCTCTTGATTTAATCGGCTGTCCACGCATAAATCACTGAATCATAACAATAATAATCATTTGTATTGACTTCTGATTCTGTGAGTAACGGAGTGTTTTAAAACACGCCATGGTATCCTCTCATCTCACTAGTTATAACTCGAGTCATGTTTTCATATTCCGCACTGCCGTGCAAGCTTCATCGACCGTAGTTAATTGCGACGTAAAGTTGTCATAGCTACTCGTGAGCTTGGACAGAAAACAACGTTTAGTTGCGTACAAGTGTTCATCCAAAGCAGGGGCACGACTAGAAAAGCCTCTAAACTAAAGCCTCAAAAACCAGTTACCCAACAATCCTCCAACCTATGAACGGAATGGGATGTTCATCGTTAGAGTTCAGTTTTAGGTAGATATATTCATTTTATGAAGCACAACGAGCTGATAATGTTTGTTAAATTCACATGTAATGTGTTCTAATTTCCAATAAACAGTCGCCGTGAACGAAACTTTTGTATTTCATTGACTGTTCTCGTTTCCTATCGCTTCATAAAATTAACTGTCCACTTGGAAGGAATGACTAAATGGAAATTAGGGATACATTTCCGTTTGGTATATACTTGTTGTATACATCACTAGCATAGAATATCTGGAACATACATTAACATTTATTTAATTCTGGATTTGAATAATGTTCAGAATGAAATTTGTGTTTTAAATTCGGTCAGTTATGTAATATCCTTGGGTGTTCAACTTATTCAAAGGATTTACTTGATAAGGATTGATTATGTTTTTAAACTTTAATAGTGATGGACAGTCTCATGCTTAATGTTTCCTTTGTTTTCGCAGATATTCTGAGCCAGCATAAGACTTCATCTTGGCGGCAATGGGAGACTGTGGAGTCGGCAGCGGTGGTGATTGTGGTGGCGGGGGTGGCGGCGTTGGTGATTTCGGCGGCGCTCATCATGTCGGCAGCGATTGCGGTGGCGTCTTTGACTTTGCCGTCCATCACGGTGGCGGCGATTTCGGATTCGGCCACAGCAACGATTGTATGCCTGTTCCCTGCAAAATGCCATCATACGTGAACCATGCGTGGTATGGAAACACGAGGCATGAGAGGCAATCATTGAAACCCGGACCACGTGGAATGCACGCTGGTAACAATGTAAGTGTCAATAATACACTTTTTGTGAGATCGCTCTCGCCGGCAAAAATTGTAATAGATCATGAATGAAGCTAGACGTTCTGATGTTGAATGAAGCTAGACGATCCCACGATGAATGAAGCTAGACGCTCCGACGATGAATAAGGCTAAACGTTCCGACGAGGAATGAAGCTAGATACGTACTTTTGATTCGTCCTGTTCACTCTCCGGCGACGAATGAATTTGGTAGATGCGTACCTCTGAATTCAAACATAATTTGAGCTAATGAATGTATGAAAACTGCTAATGAATGTATTATAACTGCTGCTCACTATTTAATGGAAGAACATGAAATAAAATCTAATGTGATGGCAAAGCCCAAGTGATTTTATTATTTCAAATCTAATATGGGTTATAATTGGTTTTATACATCCATTTGATTTTAAAGTCATGCAAAATCTCAATAGTTGAGATTCCGACTTTTCTCGCTTCCATGTTGATTCGGAGGATCAATAAAAAGTTCTACTAAATGCTGCAGGTACTATAATTACGATTTCACAAACAACGTTTGATTCTCATTCTTTTTTGGTATCCATAATGTAAATTCAATAATATTGCTACCTGGCGTGTCAATCATTCTCCTATAACCAGAAATTCTCCATCACGTTACAAACGAGTAATGCTTGTTCATAAATTTAGCTGTACTAGAAATTAAAGATTTATTCAACTTCAGTTTCAATGGAAACTTCTAGGCGTGCTATATTTGCAAAAAATTTTAATGAGAGCGCGCAGCTTATCACTTACAGTGCAATTTAATCAAATTCGATACTCTAATTATTATTCAATATAACTCAAAATTCAAGATAACTCAATAAGTGAAGAAAAAGAATTCGCAAACGGCAAAGTTTAAACCAAAAAAATCTCAATTGTATCTATGATGTTGATAATAGAAAAAAAAAATCATATCATTTTTCCCCCGATTTTATGAGGACTGACGAAAATTGTGTGTAAAAATAAGGATTGAAATAATCGTGTTTGACGGCTTCTGTTAAAAATTTCAAAGCAGGTATACTGTATCTTTCAAATTATTCACGAATAAGGAAATTTCGAGCGAACTATATAGTGCCATCGCGTCGTAGCTATAGCCTAAGGAACAATTTATTACTTATTTTATAGCTAAGATCCACCGTTTCAAACCAATAAAATTGTTCTCTAATCAGGGTAGAGCATCTTAATTACTATTTCTTGAATTTACCCTTATTTGGTAATCGTCATAAAGCGATTCAACGGCCTATCTTAAGTTAAAAGAGTTCCACGTAATGCTAAAGCTATCAATGTACAGAAAAAAAGTAAAAGCCATCGGCGAGATTAATTGATTTTCAATAAATTCTAAGTTGAATCGAATTTCTTACAAAAGTTTTGTAGATCAATAAAATTTGCTCGATTTATTATCAGATATTCTTTATCATCGCTAACGATGCTTCAGACATTATTAATATAGTTTAGTGATAATTCTAGTAGAGACTTCAACTAATTAAATACTAATTTAAAGTGAATACGGCATTAATAAAATCTCGATATTCAAAAGTTTACTCTAACGTTATAGGTTTATTAAAAAATTTCCTGAGCCAGTCTCCCACTCGCCATCCCTTTCGAAGCAAATCGTTCTACAGATCTATTCCTCATTTCCTAAAAACATTGATTAGAGTGTAGGGAATTCTGACTTAAATTATAGAAATTTGGGTTGAAACTGTGTAAGGATTGTACAAGACCCAATTGTTCTCCTTATGACCTTATGATGAGTTTAGGACGTCGTAGTCCACGGTCACGCTGATGCGCCGCCTTCGTCGTCCTCCGTCTCCGAGTCGTCGTCGGATGTAACGTTGGACGTGTTCCGTCTATTTGCCCTCCTTTGGGCCACCTGATGCAAGATGCTGTTGCTTGTCACTTGCTGAGGGTGGTTTCCCATTACTGGACAGTCTGGGATCTTTCTCAACCACTTGTCCAGTCGTCTCTTGAATGTTGCAAGGGTTAACTCCCCTTCTCTCAGCGCTTTTGGCAAGACATTAAAGAGCCTCGGTTCTACCACGGACAGTGATCCCTCGCGAAGAGTCTGTACTCTGGCCGCGGCTCGGTTATTAAATAGGGGGATCCTGCACAGTCTCCCCCTTCTTTCGTTGTAATATGTCATTATTTTGGAGGTCTCACTCTCAAAGTTGGGAGCCAGTCCGTTCATCATCTTCCAAGTGCGCTGTATGATATACCTTTCTCTTCTTCTCTCCAGTGAGTACAGTTCCAGGTGTTTCAGCCTTCCCCAGTAGTTCAGGTTCAGCTCCCTCATGCCGCTGATCCTGTACGTGAAGGTCCGCTGCACTGCCTCCAGTTTCCGCACCGCACCCGCCTTGAGTGGCGACCAAAGCTGGCAGCAATACTCAAGATTGGGGAGCACGAGGGCTCTGAAGAGTGTAATCATTGGTGCTGCTTCTCTCGTTCGAAATGTCTGCCATATCTACCCCATCCGTTGCCGGCTGCGCGCGACTATTTCCTCGATATGGGCATCGAACGTGGCTTCAGTACTCATCAACACTCCGAGATCTCGAACTAGTTGCTTCTCCTCAATTTCTGTGCCATCTGATGCCAAGTAGCGATGTGGCATCCCGATCTTTGTGCGGACTCTGTATCTCATTACTTCGAACTTGGTGCCGTTGAACTGCATATTGTTCACTAGGGCCCAATCGTAGATTGACGATAGATCATCCTGTAATCTCTCGCAGTCTAGGTCATCTGTGATCTTCATCAGCACTCTTGTATCGTCCGTAAATGATGATGTAGATGCGTGGGTGAGTTCCGAATCTATGTCGGCAATGTGGATGAGGAAGAGGATCGGTCCAAGCACTGAGCACTGCGGGACTCCGCTTTTCACCTTTGCTTCTCTCGATTTCGAGTTTCCAATTGCGACAGCTTGTACTCTATCTGTAAGGAAGTTGTGGATCCACCTCAACAGGCCGCCTCCTACCCCCAACAGCCTCAGCTTTCTAAAGAGCACCCCATGGTCAACTTTGTCAAAGCTTTAGCAAAGTCTAGGTATACCACGTCCACGCCAGCTCCCTCTTCCAGCTGGGCCACAGACGGTGATGGTGCTCCAGTAACTGGACAAACAGGAACGATTACGCCGGAAACCATGTTGTCCGTTATTAAACAGGTCAGCCTCTTCCATATACCGGACAAGCCTCCTGACCACTACCTTCTCAAAAACCTTGATCACATGTGAGGTCAAGGTCACAGGTCTGTAATTTTGGGGTCTGTCCCTCGCACCTCCTTTGTGAATTGGCGTTATCAGTCCTACTTTTAGGCCCTCAGGAATAATTCCCTCCATCATCGAGGCTTTCCAGAGCATTGTGAGCGGAGCTTCAGTGCTCCAACACAGTGCTCTCAAGACCGTGAGACCGAGGGTTTGTTTGTAGTTTGGAAAAACCGAGGGTATCAAAAGTGCTGACCTTTGTAGAGCTCGGAACTAACGCAGCGTCCCGTGGTATAGGCTTATGTGTGCGCGATCTCCTGCTATATAAGTACCCTAAAATTGGCGCCAAAGGTTGTACTACAGTGGTAACCGCCACGTCAGAACGGCCTGTAGCTATCTCTGCAACAAGCTTCGGCCGTTTGGGTGACTGGTCCCGAAATAACGGCTACGCGAAACGTCGAGTCATTCAAACCACCACGACTCCGATATAAAAATGTCAAAAGTTAACAAGGAACGGCTACGACTTCACCATATATGTATGGTCAGCATCATTGCTACGGCTGTGACTCAGCCGTGAGACAACGCGAGACGCCACGAGTGGTCCAACGAGTTTAACACCTCGCAACAATTCTCAGCAGAACGGTCATCAGCACAGTACGGTCACAATTCTCATCAGAAGAAACGCTACGGTCACAGTCGTCAACCGCAGTACGGCAACGAGCTTGGAGTAATATGATCGACTATGAAGACGAACGTCACTATTCATAAGTACGGTCGTTACAAGAATCCTACGGCCAGACTGACCGTGAGACATCTTTATCAGCGAGACACGACGGTTAGGAAGAACAGCGGCCGCGGGGACGCGCCGCTACAGCTGTGGTACGGCCACTTGGAATACTGGACTGCAAACGAGCACGCGAGGGAGGGTCGTTGCGGGAGTAGTACCATTCTACGAGAGCGTACTACGGTTCAACGTTTTCTGGTAAAAAGTAGATTTTAGCGATGTAATCTGATAGAATCTCTAATTTGATTGTATTCAGATTACCTTTCTCATGTACTGAAGATTTTTATCGACGTAGGATGTGAACACGAATTTCCCAATTTATTATGAAATGTACTAGTGTTTCAATACAACTCTCTCTCTGTAGGATTTTTTCGCCGTAACCTATTCACGCGAGAACCTTTTCACTCGCGCCGCTTAAGTGAGTCTCTCGGAACCAACCAGACAAACGAAAAATTATGAATATCTGAACCTGCACGTAATGTAAAATTTGGAGGAGTAATCGCTCCGATTGTTATACATTAAAATATATTAGACAGAAAACTATCATGCACAGTTTCATGCTTCGTTTTAATCAACATTTGTACACTCAAAGACAACTTCAACTCAGGTGGGTGTATTTATTGAAGAATTTAGGATATTAACTGCTTCAACTCGATTGAAGATATAACGTAGGATGTGAACCTAAATTTCCCAATTTATTATGAAATATACCCGTGTTTCATTACAACCCTCTCTCTGTAGGTTTTTTTTTGCCGTAACCTATTCATGAGAGAACCTTTTACCTCGCGCCGCTAAAGAAAGTCTCTCGGAACCAACCAGACAAACGAAAAATTATGAAAATCTGAACCTGCACGTAATGTAAAATTTGAAGGAGTAATCGCTTCAATTGTTATACATTAAAATATATTTAACGGAAAACTATCATGCACAGTTTCATGCTTCGTTTTAATCAACATTTGTACACGGAAAGACAACTTCAACTCAGGTGGGTGTATTTATTGAAGAATTTAGGATATTAACTGCTTCAACTCGATTGAAGATATGTAACATTTCTTGGCTACGCCATTTACTCAAATGACCCTATTTTTGCGCAATGCAACGCTAGGCTCGTGCGTAGCTCGTGGCCGCACAGGGTTCACTTCTTTCCGCTTTAACGCCCCCTGTCGGGCCCCCAGGGACCCGCCGTCTTGATCTTACTTGACCGAGCCTCCTGGCCTAGGAGAATAGATCCGGGTCCATGAATTGAAGCCCCAAACTCAAGCTTGACCTTTAATTAAATTCAATACGCATTTCTAACACTTCAATTTGGCTTTACGTTAATTTACATCAGTTTACATTAATGACGATCGTATGAGATTATCCATGCCTGAGTCATGTGGTGCGTACGTGCAAAAAAAGTTAATTGCGCAATTTTTTTGCACAATTATTTTCACACTATTGTTTATGAATCTAAGAAGTTATCCCATTCTAATACCATGGTGAATATCTCAGGTAGTTATTCAATTTTTTTAACGACTTATGGTAATGACAATATGAACGCATACGGTATCTCTGGGTATTTATATGAAATAAAATAATATTGAATTGTGACAAACAGCATGTAATTGAGGCTTCATTAATGGGATATTTACATTAGGAAATCTTGATTAGGAAACATTCTCACCAGTGATCATGTATTAGGCAGCTAATAATTAACGCTGAATGATAATTATTTAAGCACGACAAAGTTTCGTCGCGTTTTCTTACCCGCCTAACTCAGGCTCGACAGCGAGGAAGGTCCAAAAAACCACATTCTGATTAACATTTACTCGCATCTTGCCGGCGTAAAAAACGTTCGTGCGACGGCTTAGGGAATGCACCAAGACTAACAGAATAGTAGTGACGTATTTACGTAAGTGACGCATTGACACGTAACAACCTTATTGGGCAAACTCAAACTCATACAGTGCTTTATCTACGACACTTTCATGACAATACAATGAATATAGCCACTAATACAGCGCACATTTAAACAAATACCGGAACAAAAATATCTAGAATCTCCCGCGCGGGAGTCTCGAGCCAGAAGGACGCGTCTGATTTTAAATTGGCGTTGTTTGTTGCCAACTTCCAGACGAATTCCCTTCGATTTAGCATATTTTATTTCGCTATCATAAATACCTCCCGTTCAATAATTTAAACACAACGTTTCGGGAGCAATTCCGATTTTATAGTTACACTCTTGAGCCTATCGATCAACAATTGATTTGCATTAGTTTTACATGTTCAGGTACACGTGGCAGCTAAAATTTAACATTTTATAAATTCTTCAATAAATTTTGTTCTTGAAGAGCAGTTTTAATCCATTACATATCACGCCGAATCGACACTTCAGCGAACCCGCCTGCGCACTCGAATGCAAAACCTAACTTCACGTTCAACTCTGCCAGCCATAAATCCATCAATACTGAACGGATTTCATTCAAATTTAAAAAAATAAGTAGATATTATCAATGCGCTGTGGAGGTATTTATTTCAGATCTTTATATCAATTAGTTTTCTAGTAATACGGAAAACCTAACTTCACGTTCACCTCGCAGGTTAGGTCCTAGTCAGGTCCAGTTTCAGTATTTTGTAGCATTAAAAAAAAAAAGAACTATGCTGTCTTAACCTAACCTGTGATTTGGCGTTTTTAGCTATGAATTCTTGAAAAAAGGTAGCATTTTTTAACTCAGGCTGGGTGAGTTGGACGTCAAGTTAGGTTTTCCGTATTAATAAAAAAAGAATCGATTTAAAAATCCGAAATAATTCTGTCCATAGCGCAATGATAATATCTACTTATTTTATTTATTCTTCACTAATAATAATTCACGCATATCGTATGCTCAGGATGCCAGTATATATGATGTTGAGCCAGCAAGACTCGCATGATCGGCTCCGCCTGGCGACTTCTGATGAGTTAGTCCGTGTAGGAACTAGTATATAGTTCAGCCATGAGTTAGTCGCTCTCCTCATTCACTTCTCTTACTCCGTGTCGTCAGGTGTGTGTATAGTTCGCTCCGTAATCTCTTATCGCGATTCATTACGGCATTATTTTATTTATATTATTTTCTGATATGACAACTTACTACAGACTTACTCAGTAGCAACTCTTAGACATATAGAAATAAATAGCAACTGTTCTGTCGATTTGTTCAGTTCATCCGTCCAAATTATTAGTCGAGGTGGCCAAATTTGTGCCTTTTGAATCAATTATCTGCTAACGTTTACGGTCTTTATATTTATGTACGTGATCATAATGAATGTATATTTTATATACAAGAAATGATCTTACAAATGCAACATATGTCAATGTGTGCTGGGAATGTCCGACTTCGAGAACTTTGCCTTGGAACTTCTGAAAATGCTCATGTTATTTCTTTTCCTGTTCAGGATGCAATTGAACAAAAATACCTTCTTTCATTGTGAGCAGAAAGATTTGTTGGAAGTTCACGCAGAAAAATAAATGTGTAATTGAGTCCAAATTATGACAATGTTTCTACCACAGCACAAGCAGATAGAGGACGTATATATAGCACTTATACGTATTATGAGTATGCTTGAATCGCAAGTTCACAAGGAATTTAAAAGCAAACAAAACGCCAAGTAAATTCAACATATCGATATTGAAAACGTTTCGGAGTCCAGCTCCATCATCAATTCGACAATCTAAAAATAAATACAATCATTTTATAATTCAAAATTCCCCTTTTTTAATTATAAAATTATTAAATATTGAATTATAAAATGATTGTTTTCATTTTTTAGGTTTTCTAACTGATGATGGAGCTGGACTCCGAAACGTTTTCAATATCGATGCGGTAGATTTTCTTGGCGTTTTCTTTGCTTTTAAATTCCTTGGGGAAGTAGCTCTGATATGCTATTTTGCCGGGACGAACTGGGTCAGGATTACCACCACAAAAGGGCATATAGTGCATTGCTATGGGCGCCATTTCTCACTTATTTCTCTGATTGTATAATCTTTTCTATCCTTCCGCTGAACCAAATCTGTTATAATAAGTACAAAGATTTTTATTTTGCCAGTTAAATTAAATTTATTCAAGACCGAGTAGTAAATATAAACCATTTGGTTCGCCCCTTTCGTCACGGCAATATTTTGAACCTTACAATCAAATTGACACATGTTTTCTTCAAGACAATGACAGCTTGAATTACATTCTATATGCACATTTTTAACACCAAGCTATTGTTTCAAACTTATTTATTTTGTTCTTGTTCATGATAGTAGAGTTTAATGGTGTTCAACAGTCACATTCTTAATGTTTCTATAATTTTCCAGCTATTTACTGAGCCTTAGAATCTTCACGGCATTGATGGGGGATTGCGGTGGAGGTGGTGGTGGCGACGAAGGAGGCGGCGGCGGCGGCGGCGGCGGCGGTTGCTATGATGGAGGTACCAGCTCCTGGGGTGGAAGTGGCGGCGGAGGCGGTGGTTACTATGGTGGAGGTACCAGCTCCTGGGTTGGCGGCAGTGGTGGTGGCTTACAGACGAGCAGTCAAGTAAGTGCCTGCTAATGACTCTTCACTTTCCAATTATTATCATGTTCTGGTATGAGCGGCGATATGGCAAACCTACTGGTAACTTCCCATTATCATAATTAATTGAAATATGTTCGAAACTGAAAGGCATCACGGGTAGAATAATCTTTCCGGAGCCGATGAATACTTGACCAACATTCACCCATCCCGAGCTTGCAGTTTGGTCAGACATGTATCCCGATATAATCAAAATCAAAAATTTATTTTTATTTTATTTTGAACTTGGTAAGCAGATCTGGGAAACATTTCTGAATTTAAATCAACAGTTCTTGAGCTATTATTTTTAATGTTCCTCATAAAGCTAGGTAGAGAAGGTTAATTTTTTTGGTTTGTGGGTTAATTTTCGATTTGCTGGAAACTCGGTGAAGGTGAGAGGCCTAATTGTATGCAATCATTTAAATTAATCCCTCAACCGACTTTAGTGTTCCCATGTGTGGTCTGTAATGCCAAGAAACGTGCTTTAGTCCACGGTATACGAATGTTTCCTGCTGTATGGTATCCAATCAGTTATAAATCTAAATGTTCATGAAAGAGTCTTATAAAATGGGTCTAGTTGCCAAATTTCCCTTTTTGTACTATCAAAATTTACTTGGATTCCTTGAATTCAACGGATCTACCACCCATATTAAAAACAACAACGATTCGTAGGTATAATTTCTTCAATGAGAAAAAGTTCATTAATGTCTACAAGGTAATAAAGTTATGCTAAAATAATATGCAGATTTGATTTCAACACATAGGAAATTGCAAACTTCTTCTGTTGTATTTTTATCCATTTAAAGCTATAATTTTACAGTCGAAAGATTCTTCATGTTTGAATGACAGTTAGTGGATCCTGTAGATCAGTAATGGAACACGTTCGCAACTAGTAGGGTAACATGGGGCAGCGAGCCCACTGCGGGTCACGGGCCCATAGCGGGTTTCTCGCTAAGTATGGCAGATATTGGCCCGTGTTCTCTACCACCGGTCGACAGTTTCACTGGAATGAAGTGTACGGATTTTCGTTTTGCTAAGTGTTTGCGTCATTAAGTTATTTGTGGATAACTGTTTCAGCCCAGATAAAGTTTTTTTTTGCTGCTAAATAAAACTGTTATCGATTACTGTAGATGAAGCTTTTGAAATTACTGTGAATTATATTTTGAAATTAATATCTATAGGGATAATTTTGAGATCAAGTTTAGACTATTAGCTTTTAAAATAAAATGTTGACACGATATAAATTGAAAGGATACCTAGTGGGGGCTACGGGTCGACGCGTGTCACGGGGCAAAGCGCCCATGGGGAAGTCTTGTGTTATACATCATTAGATTTGTCTCAATGACCTTTTCAAAACTATGACTAGCTTTTGAATTACCAATCACACTTCATATTGCATGATTTTTCGATTTGCCGCCTCAAGGCAGCAGGTTTAGTTTCTAGTTATGCGTATTTATGACCCCTTATAGAGTTATTGACTCTTGCCTTGCCAAAAGTTGATTTCAGTCAACACCAATGAGCCAAAAGTTTATGAGTTTTTATGGTGTTAACTGAAGTCATGATTAGGTACGAATTCTCTGCAAATAATATCTGGATTATGGGCAAAACTGGAACGAAGTTTTTTTCTGATCAACTAAATATATTTTTCTAGTCAAGAATACATTTTTTTCATGTCAAGGACGAATTTTTTTATCGCAAGGATATATTTTTCAAGCCAAGGATATATATTTTTATGTCAATGAAATATTTTTCTTCACGTCAGTGATAGATTTTTTAAGCCAAGAGTATATTTTTTTCAAGTTAAGGATATGATTTTTTGAGTTGTTAATAAATGAATGAATGTCATATTTTTTATTACATTTTTCTTATTTTTAACTGTAAAGTGTTGTTTTATCATTTTAAACGAAAAATGNAAAAATTGAATTAATCTATAGGCGTCTAATTCACATCATACATTCCTCATTAGTTGCACCTTTAAACAAAACAAAGAACCATCTCGTATCAATTAAAACTTCATCAAAAATTTAGTTTAAAAAAAGTGGGGGGCGCGCTGCCCCATGTTGCCCTACCGTAATTTCAAGTTTTGATGTAAATATCTTTCGTTCACTCGTATTTCAGACGACTGGAGGAGAGTGCAGCAAGGGCCGTGCGTGGGCGTTGGGGATATGCATGATATGCATATTCATGGTCATAATTTTCCTGATAATCATCCTGCGTTAATATTGGTTGGAATGACATAAAAAACCATAACTATAGTAAAATATAACTATATAAATTAAAGCTGTTTTATTATTTATTGTAGATTACCTTTATAATGCATTTACGTTTCCGCTCTACAGGCCAGGGATGCGTTCCGCACGTTTTTTGTTAAATACCAAGGTTGAAATTATATCCGTGATAAGGTGCTTTTTATCTCATTAAACAAACTCAACAATATCTATAAAAATCAAAATATACACGTACGAAGTTGCAAGAATTTATGGCCATTGCTATATCGATCCATAACCATTATGAAATTTTTATGACAGTTTCAAATGATCGAATTTTTATCAAATGATTCACTCGTATTTTTTTTAACGTGAACGCTGGAAAGATAGCCATCTACCGTTGAGCGCAGCATAGCCATTATAGCTATACAGCAACTGAGTGTACAGTATGTACTATAATATACGTGTAGGCTGAAACGGCGGCCTATATAATTGTATGAAACAGAATTATGTACACACAGCCCCTATACGACGTGAGTATTGTTTACTCCCACCATGTCTACCAGAAGCAATATGTTCCATTTAAGCGACATCAATATTGACTCAGCGTCAAGGATCCAGAGCCAAACTGCATGGGTGTAGCACGGTTGTGCTTTTACAGAAAAATACAACATGTCCCTGTAATAACATTAATTTTCCTTAGATTGTTTACCGAGATTGATTCAATTCTGTTCATGACCATGGTTATTCTTGAAAAGAAAACATCTTGCAGTTATTAACCCAGCCTCAGGTTATATTATCGGGTCTATACCCAGGTTGTGACTCAGGCTCTGTAGCTCAGGCACAGTCATGCTTCTTAAAAAACAAAAATAACTTGTCACCTATCACCTAACCCCAGATTCCGTCTGATATTTATGGGATGAAGCAGAAGCCCTCAGTCATTTAATTCAATGGTATCCTGAACCAAACCTGGCGTCAGAGTGCCGAATCCTATCTGACCTCATGAGATCCGAAAGGGTACGTCAGCCAAAGAAAACCGCGCGAGCTGCGCGGAAAGCGGCTCAGTCTTTCATACTCGGCAAGACAGACTGAGCAAAAGGGGTTTTAGAAGAGGCTCTATCAAAATCTATGAATCATTTGAATTACTGGGCCGAAAAATATGAAAGATCAAACCAAACACAATATAACCTAAAAAAGCTTCAAAATGGGGGGAAAATGAGTTCACTGCTCCACTTTAGAGGGAGCAGTGACGTGTGCCAACAATCGTCGTGTAGCTTTTAATGTGATGAAGTATCATAAAAAATCGAAAGAGACAATGCTTCGTTTAGAAATCACGTCGAAATGAAGATACGGAAAAAATTGTAATAAATAAAATTTCGACAAGCAGTTTTTTATATGTCAATATCCTCAAAACAAAACCCGTATCCTCACTAGTGTAGGCATCACTTGTGAGAAAGTGTGTGTAAAGTTTGAACTCGATCATGAGATATGCAACGGAGATAAACACGCATATAAGTGTCATTTTTCGCGAAAATGTATCGATTTTCAAGTTCACATGGAAAACTTACGTACTGTAAAATTACTGTAACTCATCAAATGTTTGCGAGCAATCTGAGAGTACGTGTATAAAATGAAGATACGGGAAAAATTGTAATAAATAAAATTTCGACAAGCAGTTTTTTATATGTCAATATCCTCAAAACAAAACCCGTATCCTCACTAGTGTAGACATCACTTGTGAGAAAGTGTGTGTAAAGTTTGAACTCGATCATGAGACATGGAACGGAGATAAACACGCATAAGTGTCATTTTTCGCGAAAATGTATCGATTTTCAAGTTCACATGGAAAACTTACGTACTGTAAAATCTTTTTCGAGACGAGTTACTCATCAAATGTTTGCGAGCAATCTGAGAGTACGTGTATGTAATTTGATCGAAATTGCTAGTTTTGAAAAGGAGATATGGGCGCAAGACTGAGATTTTTTAAATTTTCGTTAAAAATCGCTGGCATTTTCGAAATAATTTCACACTAAACAAAATTTTTGTAAAAAAACAGGAAAGTTGCATAAATTACCTGGCCAAGCATTAGTGAAAGTATGAACGAAATCGGAGCACCAGTTCCGGAGATATGAATCAAATGTTAAATCATGCACCCGATTCCATGTGAACCTGTACAGTCAGCAAAAGTTGGACTGACTTAATGTCAATACGCGCACATACCTTATGATAAGTTTAGGACTTCTTGATGCGCCGCCACATATGGGGGTGCGAGTAAAACCCCAGCGAGATCCAGAATTCAACTATCAACGCTGAAAGTTGTAACAATAATCATATTCATGTTGTTATGTGGATTAATTTGCTTCATTTGTTCATGGTTTCCGCTTTTTGAAATATTACTGAGATGAAAGTTATTTGACCCTTTTCAGTATTAAGTAGATTTATTAGAAGAACCTAAGCGGTATCTTCGTTCCTGGGTGTGGTAGAGAAATCGTCTATTCGCATAACGTTTAGTTAAATGTTTAATAATATGCGTTTAAAATTCACTTTTTAAAGACAACACTTCTAATGAGGCCAGTGTCTACGATGTTACACATGTACAGTGAATTTCTTATTTTATTTTTAAATATTAAAACAATTCTTTTCAATTTTTTTAATATATAATTTTCTTTAAATATCGATTTTAAGATTTGTAGCAGACAAACAAATAAACAACAAAAAGTGAAGTTTAAGAGAAGTGTTATAAAGTGTTGTAATAAAATAAAAATAAGTTTGATAATCGGAAATGTCATTTCAAGCTCCAAATATTCCTGGAACGTGTAATTTTGTCACACTGTTACATGTCAGTAATATTGTTTTACACGACTTTTTCGACATCACCATATGTTTTCAGACTTTGCAGAATCGAAACAAACTGACTGTTTAGTTTGAATTATTTTCCAGAATTATTCAATACAACGAATGTTTATAACAATTATTATTTTATGCAAATTTGATTGAAAACCAGAGCATGTTTTTTTAATAACCTAATACCGTATATTAACTACTTATTTTTTCAATGAGTCGAACAAAATTTCTTGCTGGTGCATGGAGATCAAAAAGTAGGTTACCAAATAGCATTGCAATGGAATGCGATGTTTCAAATATTAAATATTCATTATCGAGCAGGGTTTTGCAGCACTTGAAACTGAACTTTTGGATATGACAAATCAAAGGTATTGTGGAAACAGTTTGAGATCTGAGCTTAAAACTACTCTGAAAATAATTTCAGCGTCCGGACGAATCCTGTAGTTTGGAGGTTGATAGCTGGACACTCGCTCTTGATAATGAGGGCCTCAGCTATCGCCAGTCTCGATGGGTCGGGGCACCGCATAACTATACTGGTGCAGGCCTCCAATGTCGCTCGATCGGGTGATGGCCTCATTGTGAGCCTCCCGCATATATATATGTGGTTCTTAGGTCCTCCAGATTGTAGATATGTGAGTCGGTGGCTTAAGGTCGCGCTAGTGAAAAAAAGATTATTATTATTATAATACATGTTTTGGTCTTTAATCAAACCTGGATAAAAGAAAGGCACAAAAGAAAGTAAAAATGGCCGAACACCGCTTTCATAAACGTCAAAATCGCAATACAGTAGAACTCTTCGGTTCACGAAAAAATCGGTTAGTGACCAAAAACTTCAATAAAATTTTACCTCGGTTAACGAAGAAATTTCGGTTAACTAGCAACTAATGCACCGGCGGGCACCGCCAAATATTTTTATATAACATAGAGTGAAAAAAATGGCATGAAATACGATTTATTACTTCAAAAATTATGATGTCTTTGAGCTCCACTCAAACGAAACGAGTTTAGAAGTCGTTATAAGAAGAAGAAGCAACGTCCGACTGCAGTACCGAGACGACATAACACTAAGTGGGGCAAATTCAGCTATTTTTCCGCTAGATCTAGTATATTTTCAACTCATTCAGCGGGAATAAATGAGCTCTGGCGTAAAAAAATTATGTGATATGTAGGTAATATTTTCTTTTCAGCTACAAAATTTCAATACATAGTGTATTTTCGCATGAAAATACCTGGTTTTAGCTTGAAACTCATTGAAATAGTTGGCAACGCTGATACACTCACTCGTGCGGAAGATTCAACTTGATCGAACGTTCATATCCATCTTATTTGACACTTTTAGTGTTATTTGAATATTTATAGCCCTCAGTCATGTCTCCAGGGAAGGGTAAGAGTGATATAATAGGATACAGTCTTCTAAACCGAAAATCATTCCCATTGAAATGTTGCAGTGATCAACACCGAACAATTAAATATACATAATTGTAGTTCGCCCAACTTGATCGGAGTTAGGAGCGTCGGTAACATGGTACATCATTTCGTTAAGATGATGGAAGGGCATTTGGTTGCTTCCTATTGTTAACACCACATATATATTTATAAAATGAGGCGTAAATTATAATATGCAATTATTTAGGTTTTTATTTTGATTAGTTACTGATTAATGTGTCATCAATACAGAAGAAAATGATTGATGAGTGTTCAACTCACTATTCTCAGCATACATGCACCAGTGTTTTTCTGACTCATACAGTTGCACATGACTCATACAGTTGCACATGACTCATACAGTTGCACATGACTCATACAGTTGCACATGACTCATACAGTTGTACATGACTCATACAGTTGCACATGACTCATACAGTTGCACATGACTCATACAGTTGCACATGACTCACACAGTTGCACATGACTCATGCAGTTGCACATGTTGAAGGTTATCTGTTTATTAGCTTTGCTTTCTGAACCTAATTTTCCCATATGGAGCTGACTACCTTGCCGTTACTGGTTACTCAGAATCAATCTCATGTAATTTGACATATTTAGTACGCTGTAAATTCGATAATCTTAGCTACGTTTGTAGGTTTCTTATATTAACAAGTTGGCGACCAAGCTTGAATGGGTGGGATTTTGATCGGGCAGGTAAAGTGCAAAAACTATATTATGTGGTCGTCCACTTTTCAATTAAAGGTGGGCAATAATTACAAAGGGATAATTCATTTTCTCTGCTATGAAAGATAAAATATTCGTTTCAGTTCTATCAGAATTTTCTGCATTTATGAGCCACAACAAACTGGACATATTTTTTAATGTCTTATCCTAAGAGACCGAGTTTTATTGCTTACACATCGAGGCAATTATAGACTGAAGGAGACTGGGAATAATTACTAATTTTATTAAGGCTCTTTATGCGCAAACTGCCTATCTCTGCCGCATGGTATTTGTACAAGTTGTACTTAAAAAACTGTACAGTGTGCATGGCATCTTTTAAATGAATCTGAATCTCTACTCAGTAATGAGTAAAATTTTTCTACTTCGAAGGAGTGGCCCATTTTCAGGGACTGTGTAGAGTAAAACAGGTTCATTGCTTTCGGTTCGAGTGACATTGGCGTATGCTAAGATCATTTTTTTAGCGTGCAATTTTTAATGTTAATAAGGATAATCAATTTTATCATATATACTTATACAGTAACGAAGTACGTTGTCTGTTCATGAATCGGTGCGGTGTCTGGTAACAAGTTTTGCCGCTTTTGTGCAACGGAAGTTCCCGCTGGCTTGGGGACAATCCGGTTTGGACGCATGACGCAAGGCTGCAGCTACACAGCGTTAGGCTAACGTATGTGACGTGCGCCATTAACTTGCTCCTATTGGAAACGCGATTTCGTTGTCTAATCCTCAATCTAATTTAATTCGTCATTTCGTGAACCCACCTTATTGTTCGAGTAGTTTATTAAGGATTCGACGATGAATAAGGCTGGACGTTCCGACGATGAATGAAGCTAGACATTCGGACGATGAATGAAGCTAGACGTTCCGACGATGAATGAAACTAGATGTTTCGACGATGAATGAAGATAAACGTTCCGACAATGAATGAAGTTAGACGTTCCGACGATGAATGAGGCTGGACGTTCCGACGATGAATGAGGCTGGACGTTCCGAACTGTGAATGAAGCTAGACGTTCCGACGATGCATGAGGCTGGACGTTCCGTCGATGAATGGAGCTAGATACGTGCTTATGATTGGTCCTGATCACTCTCCGGCGACGAATGTGTAGCGGTCTCGTTCAGGATTTTGAATTCATGTAATAAAATATTTAGAAATTTAGAATTAAATTTAAATTGTAAGAGTAAGATTTTCTTTTTTTATGAACGTCACCTCGGTGAATACAACAGCAGTAGTTAACATAATTCCAACTTTTAGTATTTAGATTCATTTCACCGGAACCTCTTATTAGAGTAAGTACCAAGTGTTGCTACTGTAATCGCATAGTAATTACTCTGTTAAATAGACGAACTGATTTATAATGATTATAATCTTTTTCTATGTACTTATATTTGTGTAACATGAAATTATCTGTTATTCATACAGGGTTCTATACCGAGAGCAAAAAAAGTGTCTTTTATTTGTCCTCAAATCAACGTGAGACGCTTTACTGGTGACCCCAGATACATATTGAAGATTTCTCTCAATGGCCGAGGACGACAAACATTCTCTGGACGTAACGTCTACGAATGCCGTCTCCATTAAGATGCCTGTGTTTATGGAGAGCGCCGCTAGCGGATGGTTCGAGGTCCTTGAAGCCCAATTTCACTTAAAAAATATTAAANGGTGGATGCAGTGATGGAGGCAGCAGCCACTTGGGTGGCGACGTTGGAGGTGGTGGATGCAGTGATGGAGGCAACAGCCACTGGGGTGGCGGTGGAGGTGGCAATCACGGTGGTGCTGGAGGTGATGGCTGCATTGCTGGAAGTGACAGTCACTTCGGTGGCGCGGGCCCTGGTGATTGCAATGCTGGAAGTGACAGTCACGTGGGTGGCGGCAATCACGGTGGCAGCGGAGGTGGTGGTTGCAGTGAAGGCGGTGGTGGTTTACAGACGACCAGTAAGGTATAACCACGCTTTTTCCAGTATTTTCACAATTCTAGTTAGAATAGCGATATAGATTAGGTAAAAATTTACCTTTAAGTGTTAAAAACTTCATGGTAACTTTTGCAAGTCTTTTTTTTATTATTTAATTATTAAAATGTATAACTTGACCTGATTGTAAAACCATCAGGATATACTAGTAATTTTATCTGTGCTCACAAAATCTTGACGGTTCCCCTGCCCTGTCTTTCAATTTGGTCAGACATGCAATCTTTTGCTTTTCAAAGCGAAAAAGTTGTCCTTAATTTTAGTTTGTGCTTTGTATACACCTATATGAAGAGACCCCTGAAATTTAATGCACTGTCATTGAACTATTATTTTTAATCACTAGCTCGGCGCACTAACGCCGAGCAATGTAATGTTCGAATATTTACTTACCTCAAGGTTGTAGCTTTCACTTCCAGTCCTTCCAATTTGCGTATTTTAGAATAAGTGCATATTATAAACAGAGGACAATAATATTAGTGGGTTCTGTAGAGCTTCAACGGAACACGCCCGTAACGAGGCTCGTAAGTTCAGGTTTTAATTTACATTTTTTCATTTTTCATACTTCAGATGAACGGCGGAGTGAGCATCAGGCAATTAAAGGCGATGTTATGCGGTTTATGCGTTTTTATCATGGTCAATGTTGCCTTGACCATCACACAGGTTCTCATCAAAATTTATTCATAATTTTATCTTAATCTAGTTTTCATATTAAGCCACTTCTTTGGTTAAAACGGTTGGTGGCTGATGCAGCAAACTTCCTCATGAACCGAAAGAAGGATGGCAGGACATTTCGAGTTGGAACTTTGGAACTGGAACATTTTCAAGTAATAGGCTTACTGATGCACTAGTAAAATGTGCACATATCATGAATATTGCATGTTATTCACGAATGATGTTGTCCAGTAGTGCATAGTGCCAAATGATAGAAAGCTTTTAGATTTTTTCATGCTGTCAATTTACAGTGGACGAAATGAGAAATTAGAATCATATCGTATCGTATCATAGTGATGTCGGCGCTAAAGAATAGGCGTGATATGTGGCCTGTCGCCGATTCTTATACTTTACGTGAATTGTTGACAGGATATCTAAAAACAGATCCTTTGAACTGATCTTTTCAAAACTGACGATAGTTTGGAATAGCCACTAGACTTCCACCAGGATTGATCTGATGCTAGGCATTTTAAGTCTGAACATATATTTCTCCATAGCTTTATCTACTCTGTTCTTGAATGCTGTACAGTCTGAATTACAGTCTCTGTAGTTTGATAGATCTTTATTAACAGTAAAAGTTAAAATTTCGTCGCATTTCTGTAACCTTCTCTCGACGGGCCTATATAAAGAGAAAATAATTAATAGTCTAGTGACAATATGTCTTTCGTTCAGAAATTTGTACTCTATGAATTAAATATCATCGAAATGATTTAGGTATTGGATGTGATGCATTTACATATATGATAAAGATGAGCATGTAACTGCGAAAACAGCCTACTTGGCTTGAAGTCTATGCCCATATTAAAGTGAAAGACACCGGCACATCGTAGACGAGGAGGAGAGAGGAGGGGTGTCAGACATGAGGAGGGTGATGTGGGGTGTCCTCCCCTGCACCCAGACTCTCTTTCTGGGCTGGCTAACAGACTACAAATTACAAATACATAAAACAACATACATACATATAAATAACAGACTACATAAAAATTAAATTTATGTTTATATGTTTTTAAGGTCGCACTGTATACAATATATAGCAAAGAATTTGCTGGTAGTATTCTAAGTTCCTGTGAGGCTGTAGTGCGGTGCAGCGATACGGGCTCGCATGACATTCCTGTGCCACCACGCCGGCCAGACGTAAGATAGTCACTGCAGCGACCCCGG
Organism: Hyalella azteca; assembly: GCF_000764305.2. Classification (NCBI taxonomy): domain Eukaryota; kingdom Metazoa; phylum Arthropoda; class Malacostraca; order Amphipoda; family Hyalellidae; genus Hyalella; species Hyalella azteca. The sequence goes on along the minus strand of NW_025934656.1, from coordinate 22,062 downwards.
GCACGCTCGCTCTGGAGTTCGGGCGGTTCTCAATACCCCCCTTAACGATGTAATCAGGGAGGCTGTTCCACATGTCGGTGATTCGAAGCGAAAAGAAATGTTGTCACTTGGATGAGTTTGCAAGGCAGTTTTTTTAGTTTGTAGCCGTTGCCCCTGGTGTTGGTTCTTGTTACAAATTCTAGTAATCCTTCTGGTACCATGTATAAACCATGAGTATACTTGAATACCTCAATTAGGTCAGCACCCAGACGTCGATATCAGAGGCTTGCCTTAGAAGCTTCATATAATAATATAATCTTTGGTCTTCTTCGGAAGACTTGCCCTTCAAGCCTGAAATTATCCCTGTTGCTCGCCGGGTTGGCAATGATTAAATCATTTGATTTTTTCTGGCTCTGGATCCTTGACGCTGAGTCAATATTGATGTCGCTTAAATGGAACATATTGCTTCTGGTAGACATGGTGGGAGTAAACAATACTCATGTCTTATAGGGGCTGTGTGTACATAATTCTGTTTCATACAATTATATAGGCTGCCGTTTCAGCCTTCACGTATATTATAGTACATACACTCAGTTGCTGTATATGCTATACTGGCTATGCTGCGCTCAACGGTAGATGGCTTGTTAATATCTTTACAGCGTTCACGTTAAAAAAATACGAGTGAATCATTTGATAAAAATTCAATCATTTGAAACTGTCATAAAAATTTCATAATGGTTATGGATCGATATAGCAATGGCCATAAATTCTTGCAACTTCGTACGTGTATATTTTGATTTTTATAGATATTGTTGAATTTGTTTAATGAGATAAAAAGCACCTTATCACGGATATAATTTCAACCTTAGAATTTAACAAAAAAACGTGCGGAACGCATCCCTGGCCTGTAGAGCTGAAACGTAAATGCATTATAAAGGTAATCTACAATAAATAACAAAACAGCTTTAATTATATTGTTATATTTTACTACAGTTATTGTTTTTTATGTCATTCTAACCAATATTAACGCAGGATGATTTTCAGGACAATTATTATGACAGGGAATATGCATATCCATATCGTGCATATCCCCATCGCCCACGCAGCACACGTACCCTTGCAGTCTTCCGAGCACACTCCTCCAGTCGTCTGAAACACGAGTGAACGAAAGATATTTACATCAAAACTTGAAATTACGGTACTAGTTGCGAACGTGATCCATTACTGATCTACAGGATCCACAAACTGTCATTTAAACATGAAGAATCTTTTGACTGTAAAATTATAGCTTTAAATGGATAAAAATACAACAGAAGAAGTTTGCAATTTCCTATAGGTTGAAGTCACATCTGCATATTATTTTAGCATAACTTTATTACCTTGTAGACATTAATGAACTTTTTTCATTGAGGAAATTATACCTACGAATCATTGTTGTTTTTAATATGGGTGGTAGATCCGTTGAATTCAAGAATCCAAGTAAATTTCGATAGTACAAAAAGGGAAATTTGGCAACTAGACTCATTTTATAAGACTCTTTCATGAACATTTAGATTTATAACTGATTGGATACCATACAGCAGGAAACATTCGTATACCGTGGACTAAAGCACGTTTCTTGGCATTACAGACCACACATGGGAACACTAAAGTCGGTTGAGGGATTAATTTAAATTATTGCATACAATTAGCCCTCTCACATTCACCGAGTTTCCAGCAAATCGAAAATTAACCCACGAATGTAAAAATATAATTAAAGACTAAATCAAATAGGTGATTGCTTTAAAATAAATATGCGGAATCGATTCGCCAAATTAGCAATTAACCTTCTCTACCTAGCTTTATGAGGAACATTAAAAATAATAGCTCAAGAACTGTTAATTTAAATTCAGAAATGTTTCCCAGATTGAAAATATTTACGATCAGTGGTGAAAATGGAAATAGGCACGAAGGAGAACTAAAACTTGAGGAACGATAAAACGACAAACTTAACAAAAAGCTATCTGTTCATAATTTGCCTTGTCTTAATAACTCGTACAGTTCTTATCCTCTTAAAATTGTAAACAGACAAATTTTTGTTTTGTTCGTTGTTTTCTCGCAGCTTTGGTTTAGATATTTTTCGTACATTTTGTACAGACGGGAATAGTTTGCATGAATCGTTACAATGAACATGGCACAGTTTGGTACTAATCACCTCATCTGTAATATCTTCAACAAAAGAGTCAACTAAGACTAAGAATGGTTTCCAAAGTTAACAAGAACATTAAATCAATGGTAAATCCACGAACCTGCGCGTCACAAGCGGACCGGCCGAACCCTGGCTTGCATGCGTGTCACGGGTTACTGAGGTTAGCCGCGCGCTGTAACACAGCATCCTTGCGCACTGCTCTCAACCTTGAATGGATTCCCCAGAATTTCCCTTGGAATTTCCGTTGCGCAAACGATAATAATATTTACTCTACATAGCGCCAATTTTAAATAGAAATGTGATGCATCACAACTAGACAACCTACTACGATGTTATTTTAAACACTTCAAAATATTCTGTCTCCTAGTATACATGTATATCTGTGGTCGTCATTATAGCCATATTTTCACTCCTTAACTGTGCTTACAGGGATCAAAATAAAAAAATTAAAAATACCGGCAACAAAAATAAAACTTCAATCAATAAAGATGAAGTAGAAGTATGGGTGAAGAGAAGATAATTTTTGTTTTTAAAATAATTAATGTGATAATGTGGACCGAATGGGCTATTTTCACCAGCAATTGTATTAATTAAGATACTGTATGATGATAATGTGTTAATCTCGTATCGCAGTTCCATGATGTTGATAAATTATGCATCACTATTTAGCATTAAATAACAATCAGAACCGTGTGAATCACCCTAATTCACGAAGGATAGTCCGTGTTACAAACACCCTAAACCAGTACAATGACCGACTTCAAGAATATTTTTTAACATCTGATGTCAAAGTTTTCTTATGTTTTGCATAGCAAACTATTATGAGTTTGAATTTCATTGCGCATATTGACTCGAGACGAATCCATGTAACGATTTCATACATCAAAATCTCAGGAATCCTTCAATTGATAATAATTGACTAAACAGAATATCCTGCGGCTCTATGTTCATGCACACAGATACGCATAATTCAGGCCGTTAGTGGCAGAAGCCAGCAAACTATTTATTACTTTTTTGTACAGAATCAGCAGGTCTCACGCGTATCAAACTATGTAAAGGATTGCCAAAAGCATAATAAGTATAAATATAAAAATTGAAATAAATAAAAATAAAACAATATTCAATAAAACCTGCAAGTATTAACATTTTTTTTTCACTATACATGTAAAACTTGATATGTCAAGCCCTTAATAAATTTGGAATACTTTTTTTCTCACTATTAGCATATATTATTGGTTTTATATCATTAAGAACGTTATATCAATAAATTGGAAGCCACCGCAGTAAACAAAGTTGCCTCTACTTATCAGGGCTTCTTTAAAGTGCGATGAAGCAATTTAGGTTAACTGCTGAATTGTATTACTACTTATGAAGGCTTCTTTATATGTGCAATGAGCAAGTTAGGTTAACTGCTGAATTGTGTTACTACTTATGAAGGCTTCTTTGTATGTGCAATGAGCAAGTTAGGTTAACTGTTGAATTGTATTACTACTTATGAAGGCTTCTTTGTATGTGCAATGAGCAAGTTAGGTTAACTGCTGAATTTTGTTACTACTTATGAAGGCTTCTTTGTATGTGCAATGAGCAAGTTAGGTTAACTGCTGAATTTTGTTACTCCTACGTACGTAATGTGATGCGTGTGTGGCAAGTGTCGTCACTGATGCTAAGTGTTGCTGAGCATCAGTGCGATGATCGTACCTTAAGTTTTCGTGTCTGCGTTTTGTGTTCAGTTTATTGTGCCTCTAATACTATATGGATCGTGACACAATTAATAGGGAGGATATTAGACACAAGAGAGGTGTAACAACTTCACTTTCATTCCCAACTAACCAACTTTTCCTCAGTGACGAAAAAAAAAAGAATTGCGAACATCGCACGACAACGACAAAAGCAGTCAGGTGCACAGATGTCATAAAAATGTTGCGTTGGTCTTAGTATATGCCGGCTGCATTCACCGAGTGGGATGGTTGATGCTTCTTTTCATACCCGCTCTGCATACCTAATGATCAGCTGGTTTCGTTAACGCTTTCGAGGAATTATGGAGATACATGACATCACAGTTAGTGATGCCTATCTGAAAAAATACGAAGGGAACTGAATGTAAGCATATGATCTGTATCGCTATTCATGCGCACTTTGTGCAGCATTTGTGTCATGTACATATGTGACCGCATGAGGGAACTATGGTCTGGATACATTGGATATTGTTAGGTACCAAAATTTTCGTTATCGGAAAATATTCCAGCTCTTTCTTCTTCAGTATCACACTTTATAGACCACGACCGTAATAAGTAAAGTAGTTTCCAGTGCTGTGCTATACCTTTCGATACTATACTTAATACTTCCTTCACTGCCTGGCTGAATAGCAGGCGGGGATGCGTTTTTTGTTCTAATCTTCTTGACATTAATGTTCTTCCCGAGTCGAGCAAGTTGGATCATGCTTGATCGATTCAAGGTTCTACCTGACACAGTGCAAAAATTTAGGTTATCGTCTTATTCTTTATTGCACGTTAACAATAACTACAGCTGATACTTTCGCTGTGTAAAGGTAGTTCCTGAGGGTGGCAGCTCCGAGGCGCAATCAAGCTTATACAGTACGTAACTTCTTTTATTTGGCTGCGTAAAACAAGCTCATTGCAGCCACTTATGTAAGGCAACATTTATGTGTGGCTGCTGTGATGTGTTGCAGGTATCTTTCCTCATCACTCTTACAAAAAAATCTATAACAGATACTTAAAATCGGAGATTTCTGACAGATTTGAGGGCTTTTTCGTCTAGGAAGCACATGCTGATAACTCTTGGAGCCGCGAATCCACAGCCACTGCTCACGCAAGCCTATCATACTGTAAAAATATAAGCTTATGGCCCTACCTCCTCTATTACCCCGACTCTGCTCCCAAACTTATCCCAACTTGATAATGTTACGGTCATTGGAGGGGCAAAAGTGGACAGGAGAGGCAAGTTAGCAGACAAAACCTGCTTTTGGCTGCGGGAAACAGGAGAGACGGGGTAAGTTTGGAGGTAGTGAAGATTGTTAATATTATGATGAGCGGTGGATGATGGGCTTACGTTCTGTGAAGTTTGACACGGAATTTTTCTTGCAAACGACGAACCAGAGTGATCTGCAAATTCTTGGTTCTGATACGGGCTCGAAAGGATGATGTCACGGCACCGAATCGCCAGATGCATTGTGGGATCGGCCGCCATATTTGTAGCCGGGACTAGCTTTCGCCTATGTGTTAAATCTACTGCGATCGTCTCTTTTTGAAGTTTTTGCTTGAAGATGGGACGCTACTGCACCGTTATAGGATGTACCAGTCGTTCTCACGGCCATTTAAACAGGAAACTATACAAAGGGAAGCGTTTATTCAGTTTACTAGCCGTGAATGCCGTGTATATCGTATCAGTTTATGGCTCGTATTGATATACGTATCGCATATCAGTTCACCCGCCGTGGTGAACTATACATTTGCCAGGGGCAAAATCTGTTACTAGCCACTGGGCCATGTGTGATACAAAGATGGCGGCGTAGCAACGCGGCTAACGTGGATACGCGGGAGCTTGGCGAGCCCGATTGCATGTTGAAGGTGGGATTGGGCTCCAGGGCTTATTTATGAGTTAATTCAAATCTTACTAATACACCACAGCTTCAATTTGTATCTCATGCTACGAATTCCTTTGAAAACCTTCGAAAAAACTCACAACTTATTTTCCTAGAGGAGAACCGTTAGCCACTCCGCGTCCATTGCACCGGATCCACTAGGTATTCTCCGACCTCACAGGCGACCTCGCTATCGGACTCAGAGGCAATAATTTCTGCATGACTGAAAATAGCTTCTAAAACCTTATGGAATAGCTTTGCTGATGACATCGTTGACGCTCCGAGTATGAACGCGTTCAATGATAAACTAGACAGTGCTATGCAGATGTATATATTGTCTTGAAATTCCTAGCACCATACGGAACTATTAAAGTCCAGTGACGGAATAAATCAACATCATTTGAAAAAATCTTTTCAAAATGCCAGTTTTTAGATCTGTGAAAGTCAAGAAAAGTACGAGAACCGGCAATAGGCCTAAACAGGCATATCTCTTCAACGCCGAAGATGCTACGCTGTGCTAAATACATTGATATTTCAAGATACGTATATCTATAAACCTAGGCTGTTCAATTCGGATAGGAAAGAATGACAATAGCAACATGCCGAGGAATTTTATTGGCTAGCTAAGTTTGTTCATTTTTCTGTGCATGCTCTGCTACAGCACGTTTAAATCTAGCGAGAAATTCAATTAAAGGTGGCGTCACTTCCGGAGTGCAGGGAACGAAGTGGCCGCCGCTGTGACGTACAATTATAGCGTCGGAGAAACACGCAGCGAAGTCCTCACTCATCGACACGTCGACGATCTGTAATAAGAATGTATCTGAAACACGAATTCCGTCGAGAAACAATAGCAACAACGTGATTCATTATCATGGAAGGAAATACTGCTTAATTAATGGAAACCAAAGTTACAATATCCAAAGAAGTGTAATTTTAAACGCAATAAATACTTTTGAAGTGCATTCGAACACGTTTTCGTTGCACGTGTTAGTTGATGAGGAAACGCGCGTCATCGACGAATTTGAAAATCAGAATATTCTTCTTCTTCTTCTTCTTCTTCAAAAGAAAAAACATATAGATCAACTATTTACTCCAAGGGAAAAATACACTATCTAAAAAATTCACATCCTAGAAACGGTATAAAAATTTTTACATGAAGCCCTGTATCAATTCTTACACCTATCATCAATGTACTCGAGACTGGGATAAAATCATGAGACGACCATAGGGGAAAAGTGATGAGAGACTGTATCTTATCCGCTGGGTATCACCATGTTGTTGTAACCAGTTTCCAGGTTGAATGTTTCCGGTCAAATGCAACAGCGCGCGCCGCTACCAGAAAGAAGAGCATGTAAGGCACCTGGTCGGCGAGGCCGCAGACGTGCAGGGAGGGCGTAGGGATGACGTGCTCGTAGAAGGCGGCGTGTAGACTGCAGCGAGACTTGAACCCCGACACCAACACCACGAACCTGCGCCCAACCGTAAAGGGTTATATATCAAACTTGACCAGCACTCAGCCAATAAGGGTTAGGAGTCAAACTCCTTGTCAAAGGAGTACAAAAATCGAAATGCAAATGATGCAAGTTATTTTTACATGACGTGTTTAGTTTATGTGATTTTAGCAACTCCTGACAATTTATGCATTACCTTTTAGCGATTTCAAAGGATGATATAATATCGGTACGAATATTGGAACTTTTTAATTAAGAATAGACTATGTTTTTTATAAACTGTGTCTTTTTGAATCTGCTAGTTCTCTAATTATGATGCCTATGCTAAATTCTCGTTTAAAACTGGCATAGTGCGAAGAATGACGGACAGCAGCACACCCGAGAACAATTGCCCACAGCTCAAATTCGGTTACATCCATCCTCATTGACGTCTAGGTGGCAACTAGTATTCAAAGCGCGCGTTCTCAAACTACCGAGTACAAAAACAGTGTGAACGGTTGTGCGCGGTGAGGCACTGCAGCAAACGACTCAAAGCGCATGTCGTTGCCACTAGTGTAAACGGGCCTTTATAGACTACGTGATTGGGGCATCGTAAGATCACCTCGCGTAAGTTACACAAATTTGTAACTGGTACACGTAAAATTTTCATCACAACGAAATCCTCCTACAGCCATAAGATAAGGATATTGAGGGCAGGTGGCCCAGTGGCTATAGTCAAATCAATAAATTCTGGACAATTAAACATAAATATAATTTAAAGCAGGTTGGCCGAGTGGTTCAAGCTCAAAGTACCAGGATTGAAACAACTAGTTGCGGATTCGATCCCAGCTTCCTGTGACAGTTCCGCTCAAGAGCGGAGATGCGGCCGGATGGTTGCCAAAAGCAAGTTCGGAACAGCGAATTGCGGTTCGAAACCCCAGCAAGTAGCGAGAATTCCGCGAGTCTAGAATCGGCGATAGGCCAGATTTAGCCTATGCAATTTAGACACCACTATTAATGAATACTATATTGCGGACCTCGAAGCCCCTCTGGTAGTCGGAATGGTGGGTAGCCCGGAAGAAGCCGTCCTCCCTCGAGAACCACCACCCGCGACCCGGGGCCCGCCCCTCCTCCCCGGGGATACCGGACTCGTCACCCGCCACCACCTCCAGGCTCCCCTCCACGAACTCGAACTCGGCCAGCGAGTTAAGCTTCTTCCTGCGTAGCGTGCGAGTAGAAATATGATCAATATAATCAGGACGTTACTTCACTGGCATTTACAAGTGATCAGAATCATTCAAAAATATATCAAAAAACAAACGAAAATGCCACAACATACGCAATTTAGTGTCACGTTTTTTATTCAAATTCTATAAGCATTATCCAAAACCCACATTTATGATATTTTATAGTATTTAAGTGTTATCACTACCATTTAAGTAATGGTACAACAATAATATGTTAAATTTTCCCTATTTTATTGGTCTTGAAGAAAACGAAGCCATTTGTAGGTATCCCAATTCCTACCTCGATGTGATATTTCGTTTCTATTGATAAGGAAATCACCGCGTCAATTATGAGCCCACGCTTTAAAACCCCACAAAAAAATTCGTTGTTCTTTGCGAAGATTATTGATATTTGTACTATCACGACACTTTAATCCCATATCGAAAAAAATCAAGTTTTCTAAGCTTATCGGACATTACAGGTCTAATTTTTTTCGCAGATAAAAACGTAATTTTCTTCGTTTTTCCACCCACCTCAAGGCGCCAATTCTTCGTCTGAAGGTCTCGGCGTCTTGCCGGTAGCCGTGCAGGCACAAGATACGCAGCTTACGGCCTGCCGGGTTACTCATCTTCTTTCTTTTCTTCTGCTAAATAATCTATTATTAATAACCTATCATATTAAATAACCTATTATTAACCTATTATATTAAATAACCTATTATTTAATACGATTTCCCTTCTTGGTAAAACGGAATGAAATTATTCTAAATTTTCAGCAACCTCGAAAGATCTTAACAGAGTGATTATGTTGAATCGTGGTAAATATAAAGTAAATTTAACCCTGATAGCAAATTTGGTTCAAAACAAACCATGAGCTAAACGAGTTCTCCAGAGACGCAAGCACAATTTTTCACACCCAGACCAGGTACGGAAGTCTAATATTTTAACATTAATAATCTTCAGAACATCATAAAGAGTGATCAAAAATTGAGATGAGAATATTGGACGGAATTATGAAATCGGAGTGAAAGAATTTTATTTGTTTCAAGGCTGAATACAATGAATTATATAATTGATTGATGTGTAAAATAAAAGCTCTTATAGAATAAATCTAATCTAATTTTAATTCAACTAGCTTAAGCAAACGATCGCGTATATAAATTTTAATAAACCCATCCTCAAGCCTAAACCCATATGCAAAAATATTACAATTATTCTCAAGTTAATTGTTTAATAAATTCACACTAAAAATAATATAAATATCAATTCTGATCAAATAAAACTCAGGAAGAAGAATACAACGGCGGCTAAACTAAGCCCGTCGCATCTCAAATCCTGCATCGCTCGCTTTTTTTGCGTTCCTCAAAGCAAATAAATATAATAAACAATATTGGTATATATAATTAATGTAATAAAATATTGATAAATGAATGAGACGGCACCAGGGTACCCAGGGATCGCCGGCCCCTTAGATGTTGCGCCAACATCTCCCTGAGGTCGGCCATAGGCCTACTTCGAGGCAAATCTTTTGGTTTTCATGGTTGGCACTCCACAAATAATCTAGAATTTATTTATACGAATATTTAGGGCACCGTAGGCCTACTTCGGGGCAAATCTTTAGGTGTCCATGGTTGGCACTCTATAAATAATCTAGAATTTATTTATAAGAATATTTAGGCGGTACCCCTGAGCACGAAACAACGCACCATAATTTCTTTCTTTGCCAAATAAACTTTTCAAATCATATTTTATTAAAATAATTTTTTCTTCAAAGAAAAAACTAATTAAATTCATTAGAATTTCTTTGAAGAAATTATGGTGAACTTACATGGCATTTCGTTTGCTCCTAAGTTCTTGGTTGATTTACGATTTAGGGAAATTCGCTATTTAGAGAAATTCGCGATATAGGGAAATTCGCTATTTAGAGAAATTCGCGATTTAGGGAAATTCGCTATTTAGAGAAATTCGCGATTTAGGGAAATTCGCGATCATGGGAATTTCAATGATATTAAAATATGCAGAAGTTTTCATCAGGAGTTGGTGTTTTGGCTAAATTTTCAATAGTCACCTAAATCTGGCCAGGGAGGAAACAACGGAAAAAGCAGCAACTCAGCCTTCTTTTATCTCCTTTCTTTTCATTATAAAACAGCGGGACATAATTGATAATTCCACACATCAGAACAAATGAAATTACAAATTTGGGAATTTCAACACTTATAAATACACACGCGTATCCAACAAACAAATATCAAAGTACCACATACTTTTCTACTAAAATAGATGAGAAGGTGACAACGAAATATAAATGCATAGGAACTTACGTGAATGGTGTAACAAGAGGTCGCTTACACGGGACGTCGGCCGCCCGCACGAGAGAGATAGAGAAGGGAAATGTAAGGAATCCTACCTACATAATAACTTAATGTAAGGAATCCTGCCTACATAATAACTTAATGTAAGGAATCCTACCTACATAATAACTTAATGTAAGGAATTCTACCTACATAATAACTTAACCCCACAACTGGGACCTGCAGTCAGACACCGCGAGCTCAGCGGTGGGGCGCTCAGGAACAAACCCCTAGGAACGCGAAATCCCATAGGACTTCTGACGCGCACAGACACCCGTCAGAAGTCCCTCCTGAGGGGGCGTATCCAACAAAATATCACAGTGGACAGTACTTCTCGGCAAAATGGACGAGAAGGTGACAACGAAATATAAATGCATAGGAACTTACGTGAATGGTGAGCCCTACTAATCTTTTTATTCGATAATCAGCGAGCGGGAAACCTAAGCCTACTTCATTCTGACAAAATAACGAATTTACTTAATAACATAGTATAACTTTTGACTGGCTACAAATGAAAATTAAACGTCGATTGATGCGGCAGGTCTTGATTGTAACTTCCACGCCACGAGTATAATAAAACTTAAACTTAATATCAACTTAATATTTATATAACTCAACTGATATGAATAATATAACCAAATAATAATAACTTGACTTTGAATACAATTTCCACGACCCTTAGCCTCAATGCCAATGGGTAGACAACAATAAACTAGCAATATGTATATTTTCCATTTAATTTCAGTAATTTGTGTTAATGAATAACAACTCATTCTTATACATGATTAAAATCCTGAAGAACGCAGCGTTCTCGCAAGAACAACCCACATGCCACTCCCAGAAGACAGACAATAAAAAAAATAAAAATAATAACAGTACCAACACTACAGAGCCCAACAATATAACCGGCGGATTCCTGTACAAATGACGAACAAACATCGCGAAGGATATCAACAAATAGCCAATTTAATAAAGAATACCAACACATAATCTTCGAAATTTGAGTAAACGCCATGTACACGGAAAAGAAAATTTATTCTGAAGCTGAAGCCACATTAAGAAAGCTTCCTCGTGTTTATGTATACACGGATACATTAAAACGACAGAAATAAATTATACAGATAACTCTCTGCCAGCCTGGAGCTTGTCCCTTAATTAAGGGATTTGAATTATTTCGATATAGGTATAATCAGAATACAAGATATTGTGAATATTAGAATATAATATGCCCTACATTAAAATAATATACATTGTACAATATATGAATAGAATAATAAAGCAGCAATTTTATAGAATATTATTCAATAGCCAAAATAGAGTAGCCTGACTGTGAATAATATGAAGTGTGACGCGGTATATAGTCATATTTAATGCATTTGAGATGACAGCGAGAGCATCACAATAAGAAAGACTCAGCAAACTCAATAAAACGCCTACAGCCGCTCTAGTGCTACACCTCTCAAGAAATGGTGTATCTACTTATCGCGCGTGTTAAAAAATGTAACAAATGACGACTTATTGACATATTAATAGATACATAATATAAATCAATTTGATGCATCAACTCCCTTTGGCACTTTCAGAGGTAGAAAATCGTATTTATTTCATTGTTTGCCAACAGAATTGGATTGTGCTGAGAAGACAAACAATCGTCAAGACACTGGAATGAAGACACCGACAGAGTAGAAGTGAAGGCATTACTTACTACACCAGGGCCCTCAACCCTGTTACACACCAGGGCCCTCGACCCTGTTACACACCAGGGCCCTCGACCCTGTTACACACCAGGGCCCTCGACCCTGTTACACACCAGGNTTTATTTTTAGGAGTGATGAGGATGTAGCGCTGGAATTTACACCACTTTATGTTAGCATTCTGTCTTCCAGGATTTATTTCTAGGAGTGATGAGGATGTAGCGCTGGAATTTACCCCACTTTATGTTAGCATTCTGTCTTCCAGGATTTATTTTTAGGAGTGATGAGGATGTAGCGCTGGAATTTACACCACTTTATGTTAGCATTCTGTCTTCCAGGATTTATTTCTAGGAGTGATGAGGATGTAGTGTTCGAAGGCGGGGCTGATGCCACGTGACTTGAACTTCTCGTCGCCAGACTCGTCGAGGGACTCGAGAATCTTGCAGTCCGCCACATCGCCTGATGGAAATGGAGAAATTAATTCGAGAATCTTATGCCTGCAGAGGAAGTGAGGCAAGTTTTAGAATAATTTAGGATTGATTTCAGCCTTGACAACCATCTCGATGGGACTGTATCTCTTATTTGCTAATCATATTGTCACCGGCTAGAGCTGCTACAAGCCAACTGAACATTATTAGGGACTATTATTCACAAATGTCAGGGGCGGGTGCTGGCAGCTAAAAGCCAAGACAATATATAAATTAATTCCAGGCAACTGTGCTCATTTATTTAACCTTCAATGCCGTCAATAACTAACCTTGTCTTTAGGCAGCAGACTGCTGGTTCAGTAGGAATAGATTAAGATCATGAAGAAGCACACTTAAAATTATTTATTAAAACTCTTTTTCGTTAGAGTCGTTATTTCACTAAAAATAAAAGTTTATAATGCTCCAATTTAAATTATAATCACAGCATTAGGTACATAGACCAGGAAAAGACACAACCTCACATAAGCGAGGCAACAGCAGAATACATCGGCTGTAGTCAGCACGACTAAAAAGGCAGAAAACATAGGCTATCAAAAATTCCTGCCATAAGCTACTAGCTAGTCAACGCCGTTGCTGCCGTTTTTTATTTGACGCCTAAAAACAGAACTTTTTCGTAGAGCCTTTGAATCTTAGGCCTAGCGGTCATCTAATCTATCATGGACATTACTGGTTTAGCGTAGGTGTTGTTTTTTCTAGCATAGACGTCGTCAGTCTTGGCATATGTCCTTTGTTTTAGTATAGACGTCATCTGTTTTTATCCTCTCGTGTCTTTTTAGCCACTTGTAATGTGCCCTCGAAGTTCGATCTGAACGAGACGCCACGACAATCTCTTCGTGGAATAATAATAATAATAAATAGTCTGCCTTCATAGCACTCAGCTGACTGTTGAGGGTAATCATCAGCTAACAACAGCCTAACCAAACTCAAGAGACTGCTGATCTTGGCTAGCTATGTCACGTGCAGCAGCTTACAGGTTCAACTGCCGTGTGTATGACACAATTACTTGACGCGTGCGGTCTCATACATTTTTGTGAACGATAAGAATGATCCAGCAGATAACACATTTAAAAATCCTACACATGAATAGTTAGAAGCATGTAAATTTGGTAAAGAGTTTCCTGTTATTCACATTTTACCTAAATGGCGTTCGGTAATACTCAAAAGATTCAAGTTTTCATCTCTCTTATGTAAGTTTGCAGATATTAGAAAAAATGAAGCCCAAGCATTGGCTCACCATACAAGGCAGTGTGACAAACTGAACAAGTCAGCCACCACAATCTGGAGACGTCCATCTTGTGTCTGTAATATGAATATGTGATTAAATGAGTGAGAAAGAATATAGACCAAATGAAAAGGTCAGCTAATATGAGGTTGTCTGTTGATGAAGAGTTGAACAATTTGAATAACTAAATAATTGCAAATATCCTACAGGGGAACCCCTGGCCCATAATGAACAACTCATTGAAAACATGCAATGATGTTCTGAATTGTTTTGATAGATGAATAATAAAGCTAATACGTACTGTATGCTATAATTGATTTTACCACCCGGTCTAAGTTACCCCAAGAGCTGGGGTAACAAAGACCATCACTTTTTTTGAAATTACATAAAGACTATGAGAGGCAGGAGCCAGCAATTTATGGTGAGTGAAGCTAGAGTATAGACCTGTATTTTACATGTTTCAATTCAAGTTTAATTTAGGTAGTAAGAAAATGGCATTATTTATAAGAAAAAAAGTGGTCTAAGTTACCACATTTTACAGTACCATATTAGTGAATAATCAGTTATAAAAGAACATAAACTTAACAGCAAAAGAAATATAGGAGTGAATAATCAGTAATAAAATATGAACCTGATATGTCTTGCCATAAGCAGTGCTGGTGAGCTGGAAGTCAAGCTTGTGCTCCTCCCCAAACTCCTGTACAGCTTTCTCTACGCCCTCAATGCCTACCACTTGATGACCAGCCTTGTACAGCCTGAGAAAGTTATCAAGAATGTCAACTCCAAATTAGTCCAGGGTCTATACTTTCAAAAATAGTTAAGAGATTGTAAGTTCATCAGCCAATCATTGACGGCCTTTCAAGCTTAGTCCACCAATCATAGACAAGAAAATAGAGCATAAGTATGGTACTTACGCTAACTTAGCAAGTTTTGAAAGTATGGCCCCAGGTTTGTAACCTATTTAGAATGCAATGACCATTTCTAGTAGGTAGTGATTGTTGCAGTCGAATTTTAGTCTTATCCAAAAATTAATTCTGAACTTGGTACATGTGTTCAAAGCTCATGTTGAATGTAAGAAGACCACTCGTGAACTCAGCTCTTTCTTGAACACAACTTTATTAAATTTATCAAATTTTCAATATTTAATTCGTTAAATTTTTGGGTCTCTGCATGCAACCCAGGATGTATCTATGTTAATTTCCTGAGCATTTTTCACTAACATAATTTTTTAAAAAATCTCGTATCAATTTGTACCTTGAAAAAAAAATCTATTTTATGTAACTGAACAATGTTAAAACTTTTTCCCAAATGCTTATTTTCACCACTCTACAATGAAAGAATACTTCAGTTTTGGCAATCTTGCAAAAAATTCTTCCCAAAGCCAATAATCTTATGTACGGTAGTGAGATAATTTATTAATTACATTGGTACATAACAGTAATTTGTGAGTATTTTGATTTTGATTCTCAAGGCTCACCACAAGAGGTCTAGCGTCTTGCCACACAGAGGGACCAGCACCCTCTTGTCCCGTCCTGGCAGCAACTCCTCAGCATACTTCACCAGGCAGGGATGGAAGTCAGATATGTGCCATCCTTAAACATTTTACACAAGTGCACAAAATTTGAATTATTGCATCTTTTTAAGCATAAACTTGTACTCTTTACAGGTTGAACAAATTCAAAATTTCAAATAGATCAAATAAAAGAGTAGTAAGCAGCATGATGGTGTCAGTTGTGGTGGGGACAAAAAAAAAATCAGACTTGTTCACTTCTAGCACTGTTGAGAGTGAGAGTTCACTTCAAATTTGGTGATGGATGTAAGAAGCAACTTAATAGCAGGAATTTAATAAATATCCTAAGAGGAGCTCATTCACAACTTAACAAATCTATCCAAGATTCCAAGTGATACAATATAAGGCCTTTAGGTTTTTTTAATTCAAATCATTAGGATGTCAAAATATTAGGAAGTATTATAAAGGGTGGGGCAGAACCAATTGAGCAGCTTAGATACAAAATAAAAGAGTAATGGAGGTACATAGGGAAGAATGTTTATTTTCAAGGTTAGCATATGGTAACCTACATAGGTACCATTTAGAATGCTTATGTTTTGAAAACATATCAGGAAGATGGTGGCCATTAGCTGCAACACACTGCTGGAGTTGTTCACGGAAGTTTCCTACAGCACACTCACACATATGGAGAGGTATGGCCACAATATCTGCAATAATTTGTTCCTTAGCTGTGGTAGGGTGTGAGGGCAACTTCTGAACACCCTTTCTTTTAGATGTCCCCAAAGAAAGAAATCGCAAATGCTAAAATCAGGAGACCTCACAGGCCACTGTAAATCACCCCTCAGAGACACTAAGAATGACTCCAACAGTGTGTTGCAGCTATAACGGCCACCATCTTCCTGATATTGTTTTCAAAACATAAGTATTCTAAATGGTACTATGTTATGCTAACCTCAATGAAAATAAACTTTCTTCTTTATGTACCTCCATTGCATTTTTATTTTGCCACAAAACTGTTCAATTGGTTCAGCCCCACCCTGTATATATAACAGTCAGAGATGTTTTCAACATATTAAACTGTAACTGTAAGCTGTCCTTAATCTATATGTATGTATATAAACTGATGAACAAATATTAGAAGAAAATTATTTATATAGTACGCATATATATAGCAATATATATAAATATATATAGCACATTTGAAACAAGTACCGTACTAAGAATTGTTAGGCAGTCTTTAGGCTGAAGAGGATTGTGCAATTTTCCAGAAGCACATTCATGATTCATGGATATATTAGTTTTCATACAGTAGAGCTTAAGGAACATGGCTGCTTCTAAGATCTTCCTGAAAATGTACCTACTCAGGAAGTTTCAAGCATCAAAGATGTTACAAATTCAAATATATTCAGACCTAAACATCATTTCTACTCAATATTTTCCATATTTTTTCTCTGATACTGGCAATAAAATTGTTTATTCTAATTTATAAAAAAGAAATGAAATTTGTTAATCTAATTGCATGAACTAAACCCGTTCTGTATAATTGTGTCAAAGCATCCCATGAATGAGAATGGGAGACAAGACTGACCGTGGTTGTGATCAATTTCATAGGTTTCTATGGCTCTTGCCTAATTTCTTATTTGAAGGAAAACAGCACATTTTTATCTGCAATTTTTAAAAAATTACCTGTAAAATGAACATTCTTACCCAAAATTTTCATTAAATTCAGCCCAATATTACAGAAAAAATATCATATCCAAAATTAATATATTGTTCTTATTAAAAAATTAACTGAAAACCTAAATTTTGGATTCAGCCAACAAGTACAGAAAATGACAAAAATGTAATCTTACCAGTTTTTCCTGTGGTATGGCGCTCATCCCAAAATTCCATGTCGCGGTACACCACAGTTTCTGAAGCCATGATGTCAATTTGTCGAACTAGCAAATAAATCTTTTCTACATAAAAATAATGCTACTCTGACTGGCCTATGGAAAGAAAATCAAATTAAACAACTACAAAAACATAGTTAATTTTTACAACAGAAGAAAAGTTCATAATTTACTCAAATCAGTTAATTCAATTTTTAAAGGGCATTTCTAAATTCTACAGTCTACTAACGCCCAGAACCAGCATGCAGTAGGGTAGCATTTGATGGTAGCTTCACTTTTGGTAGGTATGGCTCCATTGTTAGGGTTACCTACTCTGATTAGGTACTATTATAACCATTTGGCTACCCACAGCCACAGCTGCGAGTTTGGCTGATGGCTCTTGAGATTCACTTGACCCATCAGGTTCATGGTTCCTGTGCTTGCATCTGCTTGCAACAGCAACAAGAGTAGGTAGCCTCAACGATGCTGTCTAGATCAAAGTCTTCTAAACAAAACCACCAGTAAATAGCAATATCTTTCTCTATCATTGCCGCACACTCAGCTAACTTGCCCACCTCCATGGTACTAAACCCAGACCCAGCAAGGCAGCCTGTATCTCCCATGAAAGACTAAGGCAGACATAAGTTTATTGTGATGGCAAATACCCTGCAAGTGGTGATAGCAAGAAACCAACCCTGCTTGTGATAGCAAGAAAACACATGATGTCTGGTCTGGTAATTAAGTTATTATCCATTGGTTTTATTACCAATTTGATACATTTCCAGAGAATGACACTAATGGAATACCGTAAAATGGGGTAACTTTGACCACTTTTTTTTCAAAATGATGCCATTTTTTTACTAGATAAGTTAAACTTAAATTTAATTGAAACATGCAAAATACAGGACTATACTCTAGCTTTACTCACCACAAATTGCTGGCTCCTGCCTCTCATAGTTTTTATGTAATTTCAAAAAAAGTGATGGTCTTTGTTACCCTGGCTCTTGGGGTTTCTTTGACCGGGTGGTAAAATCAATTCTATTTTTTGGTAAAATAACTCCAAATAACTCCAGGTTGTGGTGCATTGTAGTAGAACTCTTCTAGTTACATATGCAAAAGACAAATTTTAGGAAAGTGTCATAGTTTGCAAATGGGAGGCACCGCCCCCAAATGGGCAAAATGTGACCATCTAATGGCTGCCGTGACGGGGTAACATTGACCGGTTTGGAAATTAAGTTAAAAACTTAAAATTACCATATATAAGACTCTGTAGAGTCTGAAACATAAAGAAAAAAAAACATCAATAGGTGTACCGGTATCAAACATAAAATAACGGCAGCCATTAGGTGGTCAAAGTTACCCCATTGGGGGGTGGCGCCCCCATTTGCAAACTATGACGCTTTCCTAAAATTTGTCATTTGCATGTGTAACTAGAAGAGTTCTACTACAATGCATCAAAACCTGGAGTTATTTTACCAGCAAATAAAAAAATTGGAGGGGGTACTCAGACAGGCTTTAAATAAAAGCTCTTTTTTGTGGGTCACATTTTTAATTTTTTAACCTATTAGATATGCAAACTTTTTAAATCTTGCTATTGTGTTATGTAGCCTCAGTATTAGGCCTTTGATGGCCATTGACAAAATTTTTCTATTTTGCATCGTTTTTGAGTTTTGGTGGTTTTTGTTAAAAAAACGAAAAGTGGTCAAAGTTACCCCGCCGGTCAAAGTAACCCCATTTTACGGTATACATGAGGCATTTAGCAGTGCTATACAATGAACCAAAGCCAACCCACTATTACTATGCTTAACAAAGTTTTCTCATGACAAAAATTCCAATGTGACTGATATTAGAGTTGACTTCCCGCAACACAAAACAGTAACAAGTGGTTGTTGAATCAAATAATGTGTTTCTAGATTGATAATATTGAATATCAGATTTGTACTTTTATTAAAAACCTTGTAACATAAGAATTGCCAGTTGGTCCTGTCTTACCCCATGCCTGGTCCCATCTTACCCCAGTGGGGTAAGATGGGACCAGCTCACTTTTTTTAATCTGTACAGAAAACTATGTTAGATGCAAAATGTCTGAGTTGTAGCTCAGAAGCCCATTGCATATATACCGTCAACCGGGGCTACTTGGGACAGGCGGGGCTACTCGGGACAGGCCTATGACACGGAGTTAAACTGTTGTAGTAGCGAAACTAATTGGAATATCGCAAAACTAAAAATAGTGGCGTTAACGTAACTATTTTCCTATCTATCTAGTATAAAGGAAGTCGAAAAATACTACATTTACTTGCTTTGAAAAATTCCTGAAAAAAATGGTGAAAAACTATGTTTTGTAAAGTTACAACTGCTAAGGTATGTAGCAAAAAAAATATTCACCATATTAAAAAATTTTACTTACATAAAAGTTGCACCCAGGTGTCGGCTTG
>NW_025934656.1:0-1346 GCF_000764305.2 Hyalella azteca | reverse complement strand
GTGACGGAATATAGGGATTTGGTAGGTTTCCATTCTAAAGGCTTTTTAATAAATATGGCAACATTTTGTGACGTTTCATCGTTGCTGACGCGTAGTGAAGTGTTTTGAGAGTCACGTGAAGGCAACTTGGCAACAGAACTTACGTAATGCATACGTTTTTTTATAGTTTTTCATTTCTCGATGCGTCCTTAATGTGTCGGAATATACCTACCGCGTTTACCCTACCAATCTAAGAAATTAGGTATCCACATATACATATAAAAATCAGTCTTTTATTATATATATGTGGATTATTTTTGAGATTGGTAGATTGAAGTAGACATCCATGTAGGGAAGGTGAAACATTGTTACCGTGCTAGCGGGTGGGACAAACCCATTGTCCACTTCAGAGTAAATTAAACAGTGGAAGCTATTAATCTTGATTAAATGAAAGAGTTTTCTATTAAAATTATATTTATGGATAGTACCTACAGCAAAACAAATTAAACAAGTGAAGAGTGTGGCATTGATCAGTGGCTTTAACTGGTAGTTCCACTGATAAGGGTTATGAGTACTGTTGGCTGTTCTACATCTAGGCCAAAACCTTAGTTTATAGGGAGCACAGGGTAGGACTAGACACTAGAGTGACAGTGACACCAGGTCTGCACTTCCAGACTAAACACAAATACACGGAATGCCAGTAGCTGCTAGCTACTAAATGATGGAACTGAATTGAACGCGACTGTTGTTAGTTGTGCAAAAATTACTCTGAATCAAAAATGGAAAATAATTAAATTGAGTCAGAGGTTACTGAAAAATAATTAATTAAAACACAGACTGGTTGAGAGAGAAAAGATCAGATGCCTTCCGGCAACAACATAAAAATAACTGTGTAAAAATAACTGTAAGCAAACTGAAAGATGAAAAAACCTGTAAGTGGTAACTGTTAACAAATTAACAAATAACAACTAACATGTTGACACTAGTAACAGGCTGAGGTTGACAACATTACACCGAAATCTTTCGTACAGTTTATTCTGTAATTTATATTCTGTATGTATCATACTGGTTTTTAAATAATATTTAATAGTACTATTAAGGGGACCGACTACCCTAAAAATCAGAAATTTTGGCTTAACCGTTTTCTTGACTCATTTTGTAGCTGCTGAAAAGGCGCGTCTAACGCAGTTTACCGCATGTCTGTGCGTGCTATAATTTTTGTGTAAGACAATTTTAAAAATATATATATGAACATTTTTTAGCAATATGGACAAAATTTATTTGAATTAAATCTGTATATATAGATCATTACTCTCGTTAATTACAAAGTGTTTGCACTCGTTAGAAAGCTACAAACAAGATGCGTT
>NW_025934655.1:0-291 GCF_000764305.2 Hyalella azteca | reverse complement strand
TCATGCACCATAATGAGCGGTCACAAATGTTCAAGTGCACAAAATGTTTAGAGATAATCATGTAAAAATATATATCCATTTTCAATTTGAAAAATATATCTTTTTAATTATCTCAGCAATTAGTTTCCAATGCTCCCTTAAACATTCAAATAACTTAATGTTAAGGTTATTCAGCTTTAATTTCCTAATATCGCTGTTAAATTTAGAAAATATACACTAAGAATGAACCAACTTTTAGCTCAATGTATTCCATTTTAAATCAGGAAACATTAGGATAACTTTTATAAAGTT
>NW_025934654.1:0-655 GCF_000764305.2 Hyalella azteca | reverse complement strand
CAGACCACAAACGTACCTGAAACAAAAGAAAACATAGAATGAGCTACAACAGTTGAGTTGGAATGTATTAGCAATATTTCAATATTTCCCCGCCATGGGTTCGTTTGCAGAGCAGAACGTGACCACCAATATAAGGAAATCCAGTACGAAAATCATTCGAAAAAATACTTCAGGAGCCGGCTCTTTCTTTTCTCCATTATATAAAGGCCATTTAACCTAGAGTGTGTACTCAAAAGTAGTCTCATATACGAATATTATCGTATAAGAGGCTACTTGATACAATCAATACACTTCGATGAATATTTTCATATAAGAGGCTACTTTATACAATCAATACTCTTCTATGAATATTTTCGTATAAGAGTATTGATTGCCTGAAACCAAAAGGAAAATTACAGAGAAGTTCATAAAATTACAAAAAATACAACTCAGTACTCACTGCAGTGAGTGACAGAGAGAACATTTTCCCGTCAACGAAAACGTGAAGTCACGGACGGACAGACAGACGGACGGACAGACGGACGGACAGACGGACATGGCGAGCACAATAGTGCATTATTTCCATAAATGAGAAAATGCGCTAAAAAGAGCTGCAGACAGAATTCAAATAAGTAAAAGGTGCACGAAACTTTCGATATTATCGCACTTCATATCA
>NW_025934653.1:24326-25838 GCF_000764305.2 Hyalella azteca | reverse complement strand
GCATCACTGCATGCGTGTTACTTTAGGCTACGTTTAATGTAAGCAAATAATCGCGTTTAGTTCTCAGTCAAGCAAAGAACTCCATTATATTGAAGATTGAAATCTTATTATCATTAAAGGATTTCGCGACGTTCTTGTTTCATTTTCATTATTAACAATTATAATTTGAATACTCGCGTGATGAACTGGTGTCTTAGCCTCAGGTCTGGAATATATAAAAATAAGAGAATTCCTTCAGTGAGGAGATAGGCTTAGGTTCTGTTCTCATATTCTTCGACTTGTATTAAAATGATCATTTTTTGTATAAATTGAAGACAATGACTGATGAGCGCTATATGATGGATTCGAGTAAAACTCGGTTAATTAATATAAAATCTTAGGAGAATAAAATCCAGCATACTAATTGGAAAAGATTTGAAAAGGACAAAAATTTAATAGAGAATGGTCAAAGACGTGCAACAAGGTTAATTCCAGGCTTGAACGGCAAGTCGTATGAAGAAAGATTGAAGATTATGAAGCTTCCAAGCCTCTGTTATCAACGTCTGCGTGGGGACCTTATTGAAGTATACAAATATACTCATGGTATATACAAGGTCCCCGAAGGATTACTAGAATTTGAAACAAGAATCAACCCCAGGGGCCACGGCTATAAACTAAAAAAACTGCGCTGCAACTTCTCCACGCGCCAACATTTCTTCTCGCTTCGAATCTCCGACATGTGGAACAGCCTCCCCGATGACATCGTTGGCGCTCCAAGTATGAACGCGTTCAAGAACAGACTAGATAAAGCTATGGAAAAATATATGTTCAGATTTGAAATGCCTAGCACCTGTCTCTTATACACATCTAGATGTGTATAAGAGACAGGGTAAAGGCACTGGGGAGATGGCTGTCATTACATCTTCAATAAATGCACAAGTTTACGTTGATATTTTGGACCCTTTTCTTATCCCATCAATTGAAAAGATGTTTGGGGATGATGAAATCATTTTTTAAGATGATAATGCATCTTGCCATAGAGCGGAAACTGTGAAAACACTCCCTGAAAAAAGACACATAAGGTCAATGTCATGGCCTGCAAATAGTCCGGATCTTATTCCAATTGAAAATCTTTGGTGGAAGTTGAAGAAAATGGTCCATGACAAGGCTCCAACCTGCAAAGCTGATCTGGCAACAGCAATCAGAGAAAGTTGGAGGCAGATTGATGAAGAGTACTGTTTGTCACTCATTAAGGCCATGCCTCAGAGACTGCAAGCTGTTATAAAAGCCAGAAGTGGTGCAACAAAATACTAGTGATGTGTTGGAGCGTTCTTTTGTTTTCCATGATTCCATAATTTTTTCCTCAGAATTGAGTGATTCCATATTTTTTCCCTCTGCTTGGTCTAAAAAAATAACCGTTACCGACTGCACAATTTTTTTTCTTGATTTCTTATAGTGTTTCTTAAAGCCAGAAAGTTGCCATTTGAAATGACTTTAGTTTTGTGTCATGTCTGTGATCTGCTTTTTTTCTAC
>NW_025934653.1:0-24309 GCF_000764305.2 Hyalella azteca | reverse complement strand
GCCGCTTGACAGGTGACGGAGAGTTGCCGCTTGACAGGTGATGGCGAGTTGCCGCTTGACAGGTGACGGAGAGTTGCCGCTTGACAGGTGACGGAGAGTTTCCGCTTGACAGGTGAAGGAGAGATGACGCTTGACGGGTGTTGGCGACAGAGGATGCCCAGCGACGTCTGCAGTGCGCGCAGCTGCGGCGTCTTCGTCAGGCCGCGACGTGCGGTTGCCAGGTTCACGTCATGAATACAAACGTCTTCGTCAGGCCGCGACGTGCGAGGTTCACTTCATGGCTGCTGTTATTGACCCGGGTGCTTCACCAGCATGGTGGAATAGAGGTGCTTAGCGCTTATCAGTGCTGATAGGAGGTCCTGCGTGAGCAGCTCTACTTGAGGCAGTTCGCGGTTAGCAGCGTCAGGAGGGCGGGTGCTGCAGGCACGTTGAAATTGACTCGCTTAGGCCAAGACATTTGGAGCTAATAATATAATATAGTCAAATAGTCCCTTGGCAACGGGTGCCAATTTACAGGGTGTTTTGATCTAAGGTGTTCTCATTGTGACTGGAAAGTTTCAGAATAAATAACTATATTTCTAACACAAAATATTCCGCTGTCACTACGAGGAATAATTCTTGACAGGGATGACTTATGTGGTCACGAGCTCATCGTATTCCAGTAAACAGAGTTTGATCTATCCAGAGCTGGGCAGCGCTACTTTGAAATGTAGCGGCGCTACCGCTACCGCTACATGCTCTAAATGTAACGGGCGCTACTGCTACACCCACTAGATTGTAGCGAGCGCTATACCGCTACCGCTACAGTAAAATGTAGCGCCGCTACAATGGCCAAAATTATTGGAAATGTCTAAATATTTATTGTTCTGCTATTGGGATTTACTCATGAACATTTAATGATGATAAAACATTTTCAAAACATATCAATGTAACTTTATTGCAATTAACCTAACCGAACTAGTACGGGTTAGATACAGTAAATAAAAGTTACAGTTATTTATATGTTTAACCTTCCCTACATGGATGTGTACTTTAACCTACCAATCTAAAAAATTACCCACATATACATATAAAAATCCGTCTTTTATTTGTATATACATGTGGATTATTTTTGTGATTGGTAGATTAAAGTAGACATCCATGTAGGGAAGGTAAAACATAAAAATGACTGTGTAAAAATAACTAAGCAAACTGAAACATGAAAAAATACCTTTAAGTGGTAACTGGTAACAACTTAACATATAACAACTAACATGTTGACACTAAAAGTAACAGGCCGAGGTTGACAACATTACACCGAAATCTTTCGTACAGTTTTATTCCGTAATTTATATTATGTATGTATCATGCTGGTTTTTAAATAATATTTAATACTAATAAGTAAAATCTAAAGGCTTTATCTATAAATGTAGCGGTAGCGCTGTAGCGGCAAAACCTCGTATCGCTACTTAAAAATGTAGCGGGCGCTACCACTACCGCTACATTGCCTTAAATGTAGCGCCGCTACCGCTACCGCTACTGAAAATGTAGCGGCCGCTACATGTAGCGCGCTACTGCCCACCTCTGGATCTATCGTAATAAAACATAAAGAGGTAAGGTGCAGTTTGCCATTAGAACATTTACTAATGATGCACACGTTACATGAATAGTTACATAATTAAAATCCACAGTATTTAATGAGTCAGAAATTTGCCATTGTGGGAACAGTTTATTTGACATTTCATGGATCACAACAGCGAAAAGTTAATCTAGCCACAATTTCGACCTTCATCAATGAATTCGTCAGTTCACTCAGCGCTAACTGAGCCAAAATATTACATTTTAAATCAAGTTATTCAATGTCCACCAAGGAAATCTCATCATAACATAGTTAAGCTTCGTTTGCTGGATTAATTTCCCAATTAAAGTAACTCACTTGCACATAAAATGAAAACATGGTAGAGAAACCATGTTCATGAGTGCGTCTCACATGGGTACGGCGACTAAGGAAACGCAGTTGAAAAAGAATGCCACTTACGAGGCTTTGACAACGTTTGACAGATTAAATTCTGTTGAAATGAAATATTGAAAA
The DNA here is from genome assembly GCF_000764305.2 of Hyalella azteca. Taxonomy (NCBI): domain Eukaryota; kingdom Metazoa; phylum Arthropoda; class Malacostraca; order Amphipoda; family Hyalellidae; genus Hyalella; species Hyalella azteca. The sequence continues at coordinate 22,238 of NW_025934653.1, read as the reverse complement.
GTAATTGATTAAAAATAATTCTTTCACAGAATACCTCCTAGGACTGGTGTTAATACGGCTTTACTACATTACTGGTAGAACGAATGTTGAAACGACATCGGCCTGACTGGGTCTGCTACAATTTCCGGACTTGCGTACACATGAATACGGGAGTTGTTTTCAGCTGAAGCTGTGTTGTGGCCTTGTTGGCGATAAAGTGGATTCCGAGGGAGAAAGTCAGTTGCGTTTGCCGTGGTAGCACGTGTGTGAATTGCGATCTCTAAACGTCTAAAGTAACCGGTAAATTTGTGACTCAAAGTTTCTTATCGGAAACCTTACTTTTTTTCTAAATAGTTGGCTGAAGACTGAGAAATATATTGAATGCAAGAATTTCAATCTAAATGTGTCGGCAAGATCTTCTGAAGGCAAAAATTTTGCCGATAATGCGTCGCCGTAGGTCTTTAAATCTTCGTTCACTCTCTGCACAGTGGTCCTGTGGCTTTAAGTCCACCCAGCATGGACACCTGGAAAGGAAGAAGAAGCCTGCAGCAGACGATGGACACAAGTTACTTCGAGTTCGAGTTTGCTCTGTGCCTGACTGTGCAATTTCCAAATACATACCGTATATATAGTTAGATATTTAATTTCGTTAGTATAGATAGGAGAAGTGAGCAAGAGTTCGAAGCTCCTTGTCTGTAATCTGTTGTCTCAGACTTAGTCTCAAATTCTCAAGGATGCTGACCATGTCTGTGAGTGCCTGAGTCACTGAGTGGTTCCCTTGTAAGTAATTTTTAAGGTTTTACTTGTTTCAATGGCCTTAGTCAGCTTCCAATTAACTCAGATGTCTCTGAAGATGAGAGCCTCTGAGCCTGCTGACTCCTGCTCAGAGGGTACTAAATCTAAAACTAGTGCTAACCTTTGACCAGGCTGTGAAGTGTGAAGTAAGGCCTTTCAGCTCAAGACATCAGCATCTTTGGAGCATCCTCATCTGCCACCTTGACCAGTTGACCTTACATTGGCATCTTTGGAGGCCATACTATAAAGCATGGCACAACACAAGTCAAGGTTGCCATTTCTCTAACCAAATGACACAGAGGCAAACCTATATAGTCAGTGGTTGCCAATATTTATCAGTAAGACAGTAACCAGATGGTGAGGAGTCCAGGATGGAATTCTAAAAATTAAGATTCATATTATTTTCGATCAACATCCATCACTTTTTGATACAAAAAATTCATTTAAGATTGAGAAGATGAAACTAGGAGGGATTAAAGTTGCACTTGAAATAATCAAGAAAGAAGGTTGCAACACTTTAAGATTCAAATTAGACTAATATTAATTCATTAGCAATTTGTCTCCAAGTCAAACATAATAAGTTGACACTTACGAATTAATAACAAATCACGTCACAAATGAGAGTTGAACATGATGCACCGTGAAAGCTATTTTGTGTGAGAGTTGAACGTGATGCATCATGAAAGCTATTTTGTGAGAGCAAAATCTCATCCATGCTTGCACAGTAACAGCAAACTAGCAACTGCTTGCCAATGCTGCTTACAGAAGCACTGCATTGCCAAACATATATTATAGTATGTAAGTACTGTAGTATTACGGTACAGTTTTGGTGGTAACTGTATGTTTTACGGTAGTTTCACAAGTATATTCATGAACGGATTCTGAAATAGAAGTGACATTTCCATTCGTTTGTATAAACGGGTTTAATAAAATGTATACCTACCAGCTAGCAGCTGCCACTAGATCATACAGTTGCCAAAGGCTAATTCTAGCTGTAGAATTGAATTATATTACAAAAATATTGATTACAAATTTGTAATTAAACATTTTTCTAAGATCATTTTATTCTACAGCATGTACTGTGTGGTGTATTAAATAATTAAAGTAAATTTATTACAATATAAGTTTTATTTTTAGTACCGGTATAAGTTAAAATTTTTAAATTTAAAATTAAATTTTATGAAATTAAATTATTTAATACCTACACTTCATGGTACATACCTAAGTGCTAAATGCTTTATATAATACAATAATTCCCCCTTCTAAAGAACGAACATTTTCTAAAAGACAAGAGACATTCGAAAACTTGCAATGGGAGACAAAATAATTCAGAATATGAAGTGAAGTTATTTAGACAATATTGACAAAATAGGGCAAAAACATGAATAAAATTTGGGCAAAAACATGAATAAAATCTGATTGCATATCAATAGGTGTTTAAATTCTGAAACGACTTTCCATCATTTAAATCTCAGTGTGGAATGTGGATTAAATCAATTTATTGTGAAATCAAACTTAACAAGACCATAACAAAGTGTGTGATGCTGCTTGTCAAATGTTCACATGGCAGCACGATGTGCCCATATGCTGTGAAAGATTAGCAGTTTATCCTATCATTTTGTGTGGTTTCGAGAACTTTGTTGGTATTGGTGAAATTTTGAAAATTTTCTATGCAAGTTGATATAATTTTTTCTTATTTTATAACATATTAATTGTAAAAATTTGTCCAATATGGATATACGACTAGTGAATGTATTTGAGGGAGGCCTGGCCGACACAGTATCAGATTTTGAACCACACAAGATATTGGAAGCATGGCAGATTCTAATGAGCTCATTGAATCAATTGACACTGTGGTGGAAGGTGTTACATGGTAGGTTTTTTTTATCCATTTTCTTATGTTAACATGAGAATATATTACCTATCCAGAATTCCACACTGGTGAGGACACCAAAATTGATGGTAGAGGATGGCAGTTGCTGGCAGGCACTAGTTAATAAATAGCAAGTAATCACAACAGTTAAAAAGTGAGCTTTGAAAAACACATCTTATGTCATGCCCCAGTAAAATTTCAGCCCTTCTACTTAGTCATACGCCCTTGGTGGAATTCTAATATATAGTGCTCAAAGTTACTTTTGGACAGAGACATGTCCCTTTCCAGCTGTGATTGGTTGAGAGATCATTCTCTGAATTTCTCTCAAGACTGATTGGTTGATAGGATAATGATTTCATCCTCTCAAGACTGTGATTGGCTGATAGGATCATGATATCATGCTATCCAGACAGTGATTGGTTATGGGATCATGATCTCATCTTATCCAGACTGTGATTTGCCTTTCCATAGGTCATTTAAACCCCCTCTTAAAACCCCCATGCTTATGCCTAATGTGACTAAACACTTCTCCCCAAAGGTCTACAAATATTAAGCAAGCAACAGGTAATAGCAACACAAACTAGAAACAGAGGCAGTTGAATATCTTTAAACAGTTATCATTGTAAGTGTAGGCGTTTGATCCTGGTAAGTTTAATATTGAAATTAAAGAGGTAGATGGTACAGTTATGGACAAGACTGGCATCTAAGGCTAATGAAAGCACCTGGGGGCAGCTTAGTGTAATATATTATGGAACACTGGGGCCAGCATACAAACAACTAAAAGAAGACACCTGCAGTTAGTGCCGCATTAAATGGGGTTAGTAGGGTAATGATGGTATGGAAGCAGCAAGTCATGCTAGCAGGTGGAGCTTGCTCTACAAAACATGATAGAAATCTCATGAAATCACCGGGACCCTCAGCCCTTGTTGCAACTAGCAAATTGCAAGTCCTAACCATTAAAACAAAAGGACCTGTTGACCAAGGACACTAACACCAGCTGACATCACACTGGTTACAAATAGTGAAAGCTTGGTCAGGTAATGAAATCAATACCTAATTACCATCTAAAATTGATTGTACTAGAACGTCACAAGAAAAACATATTTGCACTGGCACAATTGACCTGGACAATGTAAAAACCAGTTACTTTGAAAAATCCTGCTTGGGTGTGCACTGGGGAACCATATAAATGGAAAGCACTCCTAAGGCTGGCAAAAGTGCCCAAACCAGTGGACCAGCAAGGCGACCAGCTCAGGGTGCTCCACTAAAGTTGAGGCAGGTTACTCAAAGGACTCACTGTTTTCTAACTGCTCATCAACTGCCCACCACAAGGAGCAATCCAATTCCACCCCCTGCACTGAAGTCGTGGTGGAGGGTGTCCTTGGATCCCCTTTAATTTCCAGTTTTTTTCTAGACTCAACTCTTTATGCCCTTTAAGTGAACAGAATGTGGGAATGGGCTTTTAGTGCATGACAAGAGAGCAAGTGACAGATTTAAAAGTATGTGACATAGTAAAATATAACGCAATAAATGCATTGAAACACGTCACAAGATTATAAAATGTAACATAAATGGGTGGATATATAAAAGAGTGGGAGCATTAAACCAGGCTCAGGTAACAGTAATGGTTCCTAAAATTTTTGGGATTGAGCAATGGTAACTTGAAGTAACTTAGAAACTGCATACAGCTGCCTTGTTCCATTTCATACCTGCAGTATGCAACATATTATAATCAGTTCAGTTGAACATCCACCTTCTTGAAGATGGTGAGATGAAAAACCTTTTGTCTACAACTTAATGTATTTTTGTAGAACGTGATTGGGAAATCATTTTTCAATTTCTAATTAATGTTAAGTTCATGCAAATCTGTTAGATTTATTCATTCAAAGCCTCATATATCGTGAGAGAACTTGAGTTGCTACTTTGATTGCAAACGTTTGTTCTTAGTTTCTGAAGTGAATTATGTTAGTCGAGTCAAGAATAATATTAGTGCACACATTAGTTGCTAACGAAATATAAAGGATGAAAGTGAATTGAAGTAAACGACTCACCAAACAAAACGAATAACGACAGTGAGACAAGGCACAAAGTGAGCCAAAGAATGAAAGTGAGATAAAAACAAAAGTGGGTCAGAGAAAAACAAAGTGTGTCACTGAAGAACGAAAGTGTATCAGAGGGCGTAACATAAGAATGAAACTTTCATTCTCACTTTCTTTTTTTTACTCGCTTTCATCCTTTGACTCACTTTCATTTTACCACGTTTTTCTTAGCTCGCTTTTGTGTCCATCTGTCTGTCTGTGATGATCAAATCTTGCAATCAATATTTCACCAACTTTCCCGCTAGCTAGCGCTCTGAAACTTTTAGGGAAGCTCAGCTCCCAATGACAATATAATAATCAATAATTTGTTGCATGTTTCCAGGCGTATTTATTCAATGAAATGTCTTTTTTACAGCCACGCACCCAGATAAATACGGGAACAACAATGTATCCCCTCGAATACAAGTTTCTACAGAACTTCGAAAAAATTTTCTTTTGTGCATTTGCGTGGCCAACTGAAATATAAAAAGGAGAAAATTAAATACTTAAAAAAACTTTTTAAAAAAACATACAGCCCGACCCACGTTTTTTGGGGCGAGCCATAATTTATTTTCTACTTTTTATTCCACAAGAAAAACATGTTTTTTTAAAAAGTTTTTTTAAGTATTTTATTTCGACTCACTTTTGTTCTTTGATTCACTTTCATCCTCTGACTCACTGGAACTTCAGTTCTCTGAACCACTTTTGCTCTCTGCACTAATCAAGTTTTTTCATGAGGCAGCCAGTTGGATAATTGCTAGAGCCAGTAGCCCACAATGTATTTAGAGATATGCGACATACAGTATACAGTAGTTTTCATTAAATATACAGATAGTTCTAAGAAACTTGAGCCTGAACCAACGTCAGCAGTGTCACTTCTGGTTAAGGAGGCAAGCTCTGTTCATAAGTTTAATTAGAAATTATACTCACATGAATCAATCTTGAGCTGTGAGCTATTTACTATTGCCCAGGCAGCTCTTGTGATAAGGAATTTCATTGCAGGTGGCAAGGGAGCTGTGGTGTTCACAGACTCATTTAGTTTGAACTTACTAACATCCTGAGTCCAACATCTCTTTTACCCTTGGTGTTTAAAATGGATCTAATATTACTTGCTGTTTGAAATCGTTTCCCAGTGGTGATTTGAGTTCAACCGGGCCATCACTGCCTGTCACAAGAACATCAAGGGAAATTAGATGGCAGTCGTGGCTATCAAAACTGCCCGTGCATTACCCAAAGTTGCCGTTGTTTCGTCGATGCCTAAAAACAGAACTTTTCCGTAGAGCCTTTGAATCTAATTTTTTATGAAAGATTTACACAAACTGGCCACAAAAACTGGTGATTGGCTGCAAGCTTTCAGCGTGGTTACAGACAAGACATTTATTTTGACTTTCTTGCAGAGTTGCTATGTCCCCAGTATTTACTTCTACACTTCTACAGGATATTGAACAAAATTTTGAACTACTGTCTGTGACAATAATGTTGCATTCAATAAAAACAATCTATTTTATGAACCAAATACCATGCCATGCCTTTCTAGTGCAATTAAAACAGCTTCTTTATTGTTGTGTGGTTATCAAACACTACAAATTGTAATTCTGACAAGTATTATATTATTTGTAGTGACAAGCGGTGAGTTAAGTTTTGGTTATATACTGTTAAGACAGTATATAAGGCAATTCGAATTGAATTGAGTTTAAAAAAATCTCTCAGTTATCATTATAACTGCAAGCACATGGATTTTTTGTCTCAATCAAGGGTGTCTTCTGTTCAACTTTCTAGAATAGACAATGAATAAAATGATTTAATGAATTTTCACCAACATCTCTGAAAAGAGGGCTTAGGCTAATGATGTCATTTGGGTGGTATTGCTTGGCAGTTTATCCTTTTTTTGTATCTGATTTTTATATCATTTTTGGATTTTGAAAAAATTAAAAAGCATGGACTTTCAGCACAACTATTTTTATTTGAATTCCCCTTAGATTTTGTTAGTGAATTACAATAATATGGCTCTTACTGAGCCTTTTATATTATATAGATAATCTATTATTGTACTTGTTCTGTATATTCAGTAATAATTTGAGTCATAAGTTGATAGCATTTAACTTGCTTTTGGAATTGAAATATCTAAATTGGGTTGATCATTTCTTTTCATTAACAAAAATTGGTGTAACATTATGCAATATTACTGTCACTTTATCTCTGCCAAATTTATTCTGAATTTTCATGTTTTTAACCAAATCAAAATTAATGCTTTCTCCATCAGGTCATCTGACTCATCTCTATCACTGATTATGGCTCCTCATCCTATAATTAAATTTGCATACACTGATGTTGAAGAAATATATGGTACAACAAATTTAGTGGCAACATGTAAGTTTTGTAAATTTGGTTCAAAGAAAATTAGATTTAATAAAAAAAGTTATAGCAACCTAGACCGCCATCTAGAGCGTCAACACTCAAATGCCTACAGTGACTACTGCAAGACAGGCAAGAAAAATCCTTCATATTCCAAAGCTAGAATCGGAATGGAAATTTTTTCAGAAGTGATAGAAGAATCTGCACGTCCTATTACAACTCAGGCAGGGCCATCACTGCCAGTCACAATGCAAGCACAATCATCACTGCCTGTCACAATGCAAGCACAACCATCACTGCCTGTCACAATGCAAGCACAACCATCACTGCCTGTCACAATGCAAGCACAACCATCATAATGCAAGCAGGGCCATCACTGCCTGTCACAATGCAAGCAAGACCATCACTGCCTGTCACAATGCAAGCAGGGCCATCACTAAAATTTGACTCCAAACCACTTCAATTGAAAATGAAAACAAATGAAAATCAGTCACTCCAAATGGCATTAACTCTGTTATCCAAGAAAAGTCACAAGCAAAATTATCAAACCTCTGTTCCCTTGAAAAAACCAGTTCAGCAAGATCTGATTTGCAAAAAATGTGTATGCTGCTCTGAACTTTTAGCTGCTAAAAAGTTTTACAAAATTTCACTGGAAAAATCGATAGAAGGATGCAAACACAACTTCAAAGACTGCTGCTGCAAGAAAATGTTTAATGAGATTATGTTGAAAACACATAATGAGAAAGTCACTTGGTCTGAACCAAGAAAAGACTCTGAAGATGCAAATATATTGTCACAATACAACTCCGAAAAGGACAGCATGACATATTTCTGCAAGGTTTGTCTTCGTCATGGTGTGTCTAGTAAAGGTCGTCATAAAGTAGGAGAATCTTGGATCACTGGAATGACCTTTGCTGACATCACAAGCAAAAATAAGGCTATAAAAAGGCACCCACTAAGTCAGCAGCACATTGAAGCTGTTAGACTTGGTAACTCTAAAGATGAATTACAAATCAAGCGTGGACTTTCAACTGCTGAAGAACGAAACAAGGCAACAAAGAACACCATGCTAGCTGGAATATTCATGGCAAGTCATGGTTTACCTCTGAGATTTTATACTGCCTTGTGTGCTTTCCTTGCTATTATCTGCCCATCACGCTCAAGCCATCCCTTAGGCAACCGACATCAATCGCATGCAGGTATTGCAAATGTGCTGTCAGCAAATTATGAAGCTTGTGTCATCACATTAAAAAAATACTTTTCAACTAATTTTTCAGCAACCAAAAGTAAAAGAAGATTCACAATTTGCAGTGATAGAAAAATTGTTCCAAATGATGCCCCTAGACAAGCTGTTGTTGCAACCTATGTATCGGAAAGTGGACTGCCCAAGGAAGTAGTTTTAGGCATGTCAAGGATCAAGCATGGAGATGCTATGTCAACCACTAACCATCTTAAAGAAACCATTGTATCATTTCTTGACCCCTCATCAATTGCATTTATTTGCATGGATGAAGCAGCTCTGTGCAATGGAGAAACTAGTGGATTGATAGAACAACTGAAATTCTCAGACGGATTCCACAACTTGACCAGACTCCCTGATTTCTGCATCAAAATGGAGTATCTATTGCAGAAGACAATACCCCAATGGGTGTCTGATACTTTAGTAACTTGTAGAACTTTTGCAGCACTTGTAAATGACCACATCATGGTGAAAAATATCATTCACAAAAACGTCATCTGTGGATCAACATTAACTGCAATCCCAAACCTGTATCAAACAAGTTTTGCTGAATATCTACATCTTTACTTGGATGCCATCATCAAGAACATTCCAATACTGATTAAATCCCTGCCAGAACTTATGCATTCAAAGAACTGCCTCAGTGATGAAGCAAAAAGCATATTGAAAATGCTTGTTAATGAGACTTTTGTTGGCAGAATGCTTCTGATTCGTAGGCTGTACAAAGTCATATCTGATATGGAGAAGAAAGCTCAGGATGCCTGCTTTGGTCCATTTGAATACAAGCACCTTGTTGACAGTTTGGTCCCAAAATTGGAGGAGTTAAAAACACCTTCCATCGAGTTCACAGATTTTATGAAATATGGCAACATAGAGTCAATAGCTCCATACTTTAGATTCTCTACCTATAATGAAATGAATTTGAATGAAGTGGCACAAAAGCTTGCATTGAAAACAAGAAAGGAACTTAAAAAGGCCAAAAAAGAAATAACAATCCTTTTGATGGAAGAAAATTTTGAATGGATTGACTTGATTTGTAGAGAAGCTCAAAATTGCTTAAAGATCCCAAAACCCATTGCCCTTGCCACACAATTGTTTGTGATTCATAACAAGTCTGACTTGATTGAGGAAAAATCAACAGGTATCAAACAACTCTTTGATACAATGAATATTGAATTTGAGCATTGTGGAAAACAGTGCAAAGGACTTCACCAGTGCACTTGTTTGCAAAATGACTACATCAACTTTATAAAAGAATTCCAAAGTGAATGGCGGCCTGGCAATGACAACAGACTTTATAGGCATGGATGTACTAGATCCCATTCCTACACTGATGCCTTTGCTCATTATATTCAACAAAACATTGCTGCAACTAAATATCCATTGAATATTATTCGGTGCCTTGAAATTGTCCAACTCATGAAGCCAACACAAGCATCTACAAAAAAAGTAATGTCTCATGTGGCTGACTCTGTTAAAAATAGATTTGAATTCAAAAACTTCTTTCAGTCAGAATCAAGTAACAGTGACTTGGTTGATAATGTAGCCAAAGAAGTATTTCTTAGATGCAACACAAATGTTGTACAGCATGACACTGACTTGGCCAAAAAAATTTTTTTGAGAAAACATCAGGAATCTCTTCAGATAACTAAGAAGTCCAATGAATTAAGTAAGTCGGTTTTGTCTCACTTGATCAAACTTGGAAGTGATAATATGACAAACTTTCCTACAAAACGTCATCTGGCAAGTGAACAGAGATGTAGAGATGGTAAGAGAAGAAAGATGGATCATGGACTTTTGAAAATTCCTGAAAACAATGTAGAATCTACCATCATCATGGCAGCCTCGATTCCTCCCCAATCATGTGAGCAGTCCCTTGCACCTGGAAAGACAGTTGTACCTACTGAAATTCCATCCCCTGCACCTTCATCATTACACCAAGCAGTCAACACTGGCACCACATCCACTTATAAGCAATGCCAACAAAATGAAAGCCAGGAGCCTCAAGTGCAAACCATTCACTTGGATTATGAAAGCAAGACGTCAGAAGTTCTAAAACGTGTTGAAATTTATTGTATTTGTGAAAATGAAGAAAGAAATCAAAGAAATGCCCCATCAGCCATATTTATTGGATGTGCTAATACCCAAAAATGTGTATCCTACCTTGAACGATTGAATTCAAGGAATGTTGAAGGAGGTGACTGGTTCCACATGAAGTGTTTGAAAATAGACAAAATACCAAAGGGTCCCTGGTACTGTCAGAAGTGCAATGATAAGAAGGCATCAAATTTGAGACAAAACTTTACCAAGTTTAATATTAAAGAATGCAGCATTGTTCTTCATCAATGCCCTGAAGATGCTGATGGGAGTGTCTGGTGTGCTGAGCAGAGCCTCCCTCAAGTGTCTGCTGAAGAAGTGAAGTCTGAAGGTGATCCTAGCCTAGAAGATTAATGCTTGAGCCAGCTTTAAAGTAGTTTACTTCGGTCATCATTTCTTAACATTCAGTTATTAAGTACTGATTTTTTAATTTAATGCTCAATTGCAAATGAAGGTTGCTCTAATATTTTCAATTGCCAAAAGCAATTTTATGTTCCATCTTTTATCCATGCCAGCAAACTGATAGTATTCCATGCAAGTGATATATTATTATTGGCTAAAATTATCTACATCACTCTGAACAATACATTATAGTTTCATAACTGTGAAATGAATATTCTTCTTGAGCAGCTTTTGAAGCTGATGCTCCACCTCCTGTCCCTAATGTTTCTGTTGACAACATCAAGGACAAGCTTGAGGATGGAACTGTGGATGTAGAGGTCAAGGAGGAACCCTTTTCCCGTGATGATAAGGTATGTAGGCCTATGATGATGATAAGGTATATAATAGGCTTATCAAACCCTTGCTCGGTGGTTCGCCTCCTGTGGCGCAAAGGGGACTCATCCGGGGTCAGCATCTGGTGGCTCCTGGAGCGGCAAAGGATCCACCAGGGGGCAGGGGGCAATGTAGGATCAAGCTGCCAGAGGAGATGCCCAACATCCTCTTGCTTACAACAGAGGAAGATGGGCCTAGCAGCCCCGGACCCCTCTTTATTAACTTTCAAGGCGAGGGCCCCTCGGGGGCCCGCATTGGTGCCTGCCAGACGGTGGCGAGTCGTTTGGACAGGCTGGCAGCAGCCCTTAGGGTGATTGGACTCTGATCTAATCACCCGAACCAAGGGCATAGGAGCTGGAGAGGATGGGGGGAGTAAGAGAGAGGCGAAGAGCAGAGAAGAGGGAAAGGCGCCACGAGGGTCGGAGGTGGAGGAGGAGGGATCGAGAGGGAGAGGCTGAGGCTGTGAATGGAGGTGTGGATGGGAGACTGAGGAGTGAGTGTTTGTGACGTGGAATGTGCAGAGATTTGGTGAGGCTTTAGAGGTGTGGGTGAGAGATGAACAGAAAAGATGGTTTGTGGAGAGAGTGACTTGTGTGGTGTTGGGAGGGTTGTGTCTGGTATCAGTGTATCAGCCTGTGTGGGGAACGAATGATGAAGGTATGGAGAGGTACAGAAGAGCAGTTGAGAATCAAGTTACGTGTGGTGGAAGTGAGAAATTGATTATAGGTGAGATTTTAACTCGAATGTTGGCAAAAGGAATGAAAGGGAAGGGGTGTGTGGAAGGCATGGCATTGGGAAAATGAATGAGGCTGGAAGGGATCTGATTGATTGGTGTGGGGAGCATGAGTTGGAGTATGTGAATAGCTACATGAAGTATAAAAGGAGAGGACATTGTTTAATGTGAGGTATGGCAGATGGTACGAGTTGGATGGTTTTGTAATGCAGAAGATTGATAGGAGGTGGATGGTAAAAAAGACGAAGACGGATGGGGAATATGAGTGGTCGGACCACAAGCCAGTAGTTATGACTGTGAGAGTGAAGGGGAGAAGATGGAGAGTGCCAGGAGGGAATACAAAGAGAGTGCCAAGAATAAAGTGGGAGATGTTCAAAGAACGGGAGAAGAGGGAAGAAGACAAAGTGGAAACAAATGAAAGGATGACTGAGGCAAATGAGAGAATAGATGAAGGTAATAAATGGAAGGTGCTTGCGGAGGTGATGACTGAGGCGGCGAAGGAAGTATGTGAAGTATGTGAGAAGGGGGTTCAAAATCCCTGGACAATTGGTTATGAAGATGAGCTAAATGAGTTGAATGAGAGAGTGAGTGCGGTGGTGCGTTTGAAAAATGAAAAGGTGCAACTGGTGGGTAACAGGAGAAGGCTGAGGCCAAGAAGAGATGGCAGATTGATGGAGAGAGAGGTGGCTGGAGCGAGAGTGGAGGTGAAGCAGGCGAGGAGAGCTTTGCAAAGACGGTTGAGGCGGCTTGAACCTCAACCCACCCTTGAAGAGTGGTAGCAGAATAAGATTAGGGAATGTGAGGAAGCGTGTGCAACAGGCAGAGTGGGAGACATGTACGAGTGTTTGCTGTGGAAAATGGAGTGAGGCTTGGATATATTAAGTGGGCGGATGAAGTTGTGAGAGACAGAGTGATTGAGTTGGTGAGAGAAATGTTTGTGAAGAGAGCGGATGCATGGGATGAATCTTTGAAAGTAGGCATTATGATTCCATTATACAAGAAGGACAATAGGAATGACTGCAATAACTATAGGGCGGTATGTTTGTTGAGTATGGGGAGCAGGTTACTTGCGAGGGTGATAGCGAAGAGAGTGGCGTGGTGGGCTGAGTATTTGGGGTTATTGGATGAGGAACAGGCAGGGTTTTGAAAGGGAAGATCGACAGCGGATGTGTGCAAATGATGGTTCGTATGCAAGAGGATGTGATCGATTTGAAGAGAAGAATGGAACTGAATGGGAATGAGGGTATGAACGAAGAGGAGTGGCCTGTTGCGACTGCGAGACTGCTGGATTTGAAAAAAGCGTATCTGAGAGTGAATAAACCGGGTTTGTGGAGGTTGCTTGAGACGTATGGAATGAAAGGGAAATGCTTGGATACGATTATGGATTTGCATGAGTCGACTGTTTACAAGGTGAGAGGGAAGGAGTGAGTGAAAGCTGGGTGCCTGCGAGAGGGGTGCTCCACATCACCCAACTTGTTTACTGTGTACCATTAGGCGGGAATGAGGCAAGTGAAGGTGGCAAGTAGGAGTGGAGGTGAAGAGGTTGGGGTGATGTGGAGATGGGTGCCAGGGGGTTCGTTTGCTGGTGATAGTGCATGGGAGAGGGATAGTAGTGAGTGTGCGGAGTGAAAGTGTCCTTGGCTCTGCTTGCGTATGATACAACGATTGTGGATGTGAATAGTGAGATTGATAACGGTGTGAGAGCAGTGAAAGAAGTGATGAATCAGTGGGAAGAATAAAAAAAAAAAACAAGGAGAAAGAGGAGGTGCTGGAGTTTGGGATGGAAGAGGGGGTGTAATTAGAGTACTTGTGATCTGGGTGAGTTCGGAAGTGGATGTGAGTAACAGGATCAATAGAGCTGGAAATTAGTGGTGGAGAGCGAAAGGGTGGCTGAAAGGGTCAAGAATGTCTTAAGAAGTGTCAGGCGAGGGTGGTGGAGGCATGTGTGGAGAGTAGTCTGTTGTATGATTGTCAGGCAAGAGTGTGGTATGTAAAGGATATGAATCGGTTGCAAAAGTGGATGGATAAGTGTTATAGATATGTATGGAGAGATCGAAATGGCCAGCCTCTGAGGCAAATGCAAGCTAGAGGGGTGAACACGTGGGATGTTAGGAAGTGTTTGGTTGTAAAGAGTGTGAGATGAAAAATTGAGAAGCGTGTTTTGGAGCATGTGGGACATGTTATTAGAATGGGCAATGTCAAGCTGACGAAAGCGATGGTGCTAGGATGGTACGAGAGGTTGGAAGGTTTCGGGAAGATGAAAGGGCGTAAGAGGAAGACTGTCTTTTATTGGAAGCGGATGTTGAAAGAAGCGGGAGTGTATTGGACTGATGTTGAGCGGCTGAGCAGAGATAGGGAGGGATGGAAGAGCTTGGTGAAGGAACGCATGGAAGATTTGTATGAGTGAAAATGTCAGAAAGGGCATGAGTATGCTTGGAATGTGAATGTGGCAAGACTGGACAGGAATACTATAAGAAGGAAAGACTGGGTATGAGGGATGTGGGAAGGTCTGCCGAAGTAAGGCGGGCCTGACCAACCATCAGAAGCGCATGTATAAAGTGGCTGAAGAGTAATAATTAAATCCCTACAGTCACATCACTTGTTGGTCACACAACTGTTCAACTAAATCACTGGTGGTCTGAAAGTCTAAGCCCCATTGTGCTTAAAAGAGTTAACATCCGGCAGGTATTCGTAGTGACTTGGAAATAGGAGTTTAAAACAAGTGTATCCAAATGAAATATCTGAAGACTTGCTCATGAACAGGACTAATATGCAGCTAGCTCAGTTAAGTAATGATAACAGTGCCTAGGTTGACATTTAAACAATGAGCTTTGGCAAGGTGATCTTCAAGGAGCTGCAGTTTGGAAGATGAGAAGACTCAGGACAGGAAGGTCAGGACTGGGCAAGTCTGGGCTCCAGGTCTCCTCAACAGCATGCCAGCTGGGTCCCACACCGACTGCTCCTATCAAGTTAACAAAATAACGGGACTAGAGTTTATGGTCTCTAAGGGCAGTTAGCGGTGATGGGTACCTCAAATCAGGAGTATTTTGGTTAGGATTTAAACAAGCAATAATGCATAAATCAGCAAGAACACAGAACAAATGTCCAAGCAACATGGCAAGACAAGAAAAGCAAGCACAGTATGGCAATGCAAACACTTGATATGAGATCTAATAGTTGTAATGATTCAAATTCAACGTAAAAGCAATCAGGTAAGTGACTAAAGCAGTTCAAAACAGGAACAAGGTGACATTAAACAGATAACAAAGTAATAAGCAAGATTTATTGCAGTAAATTAAGTGCATGAGCTTGAAAAGGAAAAGTATATTATTATTCTTGAGTTGAGCAAGTCTTAGCAACTCACCCTTAGGGAGCAGCTACGTTGCTCAGCAAGCAGGAATGGGTTGACAATGACTTCCAGGGTTAAATGATCTTCAGGCAATGGGTGCAGGTGAGGCAAGCAATTAGGTGCAGACAAGGATCACTAAGTGTGATAAGTGGTGTGCTTACTAAACTTAACCAAGACTTTTAATAGTGCATGCTACACTTCAAACATGAGGACAAGGCAGAAGCAATTGAACTTTTCAGACACTGCATAAAGTTGCATGCTTTAACTAGTGAATTATTGATGGAGAACAACACCTGAAACAAATACAAGGGAAGGAAACGTTCATTAATAATAACAGTCACAAAAGCCCTAAATTAAATGGAAAGAGCAAACCATATTAGGATGCATAACCTAAAGTAAGCAATACACCAAAGTGCCAGGAATGAAAAGCAAGAACCTAATAATCTAAGATTAAGCAAGAGGAGCAATATGCTCCTCTTCAACGGAAATTATGTAGAAAAGAAGATTAAGGCACAGGCTTTCATGTAGAAATGGAATTATTGTGATATCTTTGCACATATTTTTTTAATTTCAAAAGAGTACTTACCTAAAAACATAAAAATTTAAAAGCAAAGAATAGTCCACAAAAATTCATATCTTTATAGAAAATGTTTCGGAGTCCAGCTCCATCGTTAGTTTGTAGAATCTAGAATTTACATAGAAAGTCACATATTAGTACAATTGAGAAAGCACAGAACACAATTGAAAACCTAAATTTGCAAGTAATAGGGCACAAAAAACCTATCTATTCACAATTTCAAGGGGATAGGAGCTAACAGCTGAATTTAAACAGTGCCTAAGTTTAAAAATGTACAATGATTCTAAAATACGCAAATCAGAAGTGCCGGAGGTGGAAGCTAACACCCTGAAGTCACTGTCAGAAACAAGGACATCACACTGCTTGGCGTGAGTGCGCACATTAAAAAATGATAACTTTTCATGTCAATTTTGAGGCGTTTCCAACATTTATTAAATTAATTAAATAAAATAAATCAATTTATTAATGATTTGAATAATAAAATAATTAACTAATTATTACAATTTAATAATTCAATAATCTTCATAACATTTGTCTTAGATTCCTCAGCACTGCAGCGGAGAGTCGTCCACGACTACAGCCTCTGCGGGCAGCGGCGACGTCTGCGAGTCATCCAGCCCTGAGCAGCTCCCTATGAGGCTTCAACGTAATTGTGATATATTCAACCAAGATATATTGCAATGATATTATAGAATAGAATGATATTATGTTAATGATATTATGATATAATGATATTCAAGATATTATGTTAATGTCTTTTGAAAACGCAACAGAAAGTTTAATATTTTATAGAATAGAATGATATAATGTTAATGATATTATGATATAATGATATGCGATGATATTATGTTAATGTCTTTTGAAAATGCAACGGAAAGTTTCATATTTTATCATAAAGCTCGCAAAGTAAGCTCCCCTCTTCTGGGCTCCTAGGGTATGTAAGCTCCCCTTATGTATCATAAACATAAGCCTGCAAGTTTTGTTACCCTATGTACTGTCAGCTATGTAGGGTAACTGTAGCGTCGTCAAGGGTAATGTATAGGGTATCTGTAGCGTGCGTCAAGGGTAATGTATAGGGTAACTGTAGCGTGATTCACGGGTATTGTATAGGGTAACTGAAGCGTGCTTCACGGGTAATGTATAGGGTAACTGTAGCGTGCTTCAAGGGTAATGTATAGGGTAACTGTAGCGTGATTCACGGGTATTGTATAGGGTAACTGTAGTAGCTCTGTCTCTTATACACATCTAGATGTGTATAAGAGACAGACCCTGTACTATAAAACTTCGATCCTTGTGNGCCATGGCTCCTGATGGCCACGACGTCCCTCTGTGTTATTTGCTCATCACTGATGGAGCTGAGGGACAGGTGGGTGGTATTGCCATGGCTCCTGATGGCCACGACGTCCCTCTGTGTTATTTGCTCATCACTGATGGAGTTGAGGACCAAAGTTTTAGATAGTAGTTTCATTATAATTTTTTCCCTCTTGCTTAAGTATATCATGTATAAATGCATCTTTTGATATTTCTTATACAATGTCTATGTTTGTTGGTCAACAATAATAACACAAAACAAATAACAATACACAATTTACTCAAAATTCACTGCAATAACTTCTTGTGGATGTTGCTGGCACGAGATCTAATTACTTGTACATGCATCACATTTACTTGGGAATAAATTTGAGTGGCAAGACTGCAAGACAAAAGCGCGTGCATAGCCCCTCAGTTTGAGCAGATTCAGGCGCCTTTGGGCATAGTGGAATTGTAGAGGGATTCTAAGTTACCAAAAACACATAGCATGTTGGAGTCTATCCCAAAATATAATCAATTACAGTCTGGATTGGAAGACATCTTGATCCCACAACCAATCATAGTCTGGAGAGTCATCACAATCCTATCAACCAATCACAATCTAGACAGGAAGATATCTCAACCAATCACAGCTAATGAGGGACATATATCAGCACTTGTGTTTTTGACCATTTAAAACCCCTTCTAGAATTCCATTATGACCCTGGCATTGATTTTCAAATTCCATTCAAGCATAAGGCATGAAAAGTGATTGAGGAGGAAACTAGGCTGCCCATGAATGGTTTTTGAATAACTAAATTTAAATTTATTGAATTGCAAGTAAATTCACTATCTTATTTTGTATTTCGTATGAATGTTTATTATTTATTTGTTAATTTACAAAAACTAGGGAGAGACAAGACCTCCATTTCACCGTTAAAAAATAATAACTTTTCATGTCAATTTTGAGGCGTTTTCAACATTTAAAAAATCAATTAAATTATATAAATTATTTAGCCAATAATATGAATTAATAAATTAATTAGCGTTTCTAACATTTGTCTTAGATTCCTCAGCACTGCAGCGGAGAGTCGTCCACGACTACAGCCTCTGCTCCACGACGTCCCTCTGTGTTATTTGCTCATCACTGATGGAGCTGAGGGACAGGTGGCTGGTATTGCCATGGCTCCTGATGGCCACGACGCCCCTCTGTGTTATTTGCTCATCTCTGATGGAGCTGAGGGACAGGTGGGTGGTATGGCCAAGTCTCCTGATGGCCACGACGTCCCTTTGTGTTGTTTGCTCATCACTGATGGAGCTGTGGGACAGGTGGGTGGTATTGCCATGGCTCCTGATGGCCACGACGCCCCTCTGTGTTATTTTCTCATCTCTGATGGAGCTGGGGGACAGGTGGGTGGTATGGCCAAGTTTCCTGATGGCCACGACGTCCCTTTGTGTTATTTTCTCATCACTGATGGAGTTGAGATACAAAGTTTTAGATACTAGTTTCATTATCATTTTTTCCCCTATTGATAAGTAGATCATGTATATATGCGTTTTAAGATTTTTTATACATTGTCCATGTATGTTAGTGAATAACAATATACAATTTACAAAGCATGTTTTTTAAGTAAGTACCACTTTGCGATTCTGCTGCCGCAGCGCTATGGTTGGCATTCCACACATGCATGCTGGTTACCTACATCTCTTGTCTATGCACTGACACCATTACAGTCTAATACTTCATTGTATACATTGTACATTCTTCAAGATGCCTCAGACAATCGTGAGTCCTGCTGATTGTGAATTACAGGCTGTTATACAATTCCTTTGTGCTAAAGGGGTAAAACTGATCAATATTCATTGTGAGATTGTTGAAGTTTGCAGACAATACACTATGAATGATGGAATGGTAAGGAAATGGGTGAGAGCATTTAAAGATGGCCGCACAAAATGTACATGATGAAGAACGGAGTGGGCATCCTTTGGTTGTTAATAAAGATTTGGCAGAAAGTTGACAAAAAAGTGAGAGAAAACAGGCGCTTTACAATTTCATTATTGTCTGACTGCTTTCTTCAATATTCTCATAGTGTTTTGTATCGCATTGTGACCAAGAACTTGAACTACTGGAAATTGTGTTCACGTTGGGTTCCAAAAATATTGATGGATTTGCGCAAAACCCAACATTTAGGCAGTGCATTGACTTTCCTTGAGTAGTACCACAATCAAGGTGAAGATTTTTTAGACCAAATTGTTACTGGTGAAGAAACCTGGGGGGCCTACATCACACCAGAATCGAAACAACAATCCATTGAATGGCAACATTCATCATCAGTTTAAGCAAACAATTTCTGTCTGGTAAATCATGTGCACATTTTTTTGGGACAAAA
Organism: Hyalella azteca; assembly: GCF_000764305.2. Lineage (NCBI taxonomy): Eukaryota > Metazoa > Arthropoda > Malacostraca > Amphipoda > Hyalellidae > Hyalella > Hyalella azteca. Next base: position 2,708 of record NW_025934653.1, on the reverse strand, counting down.
GGAGTATTGCTAGTGTAGTTTCTGCCTCATAATCAGACAATCAATGCAGCGTTGTTGCGGTCTGGTCAACAGAGGTCCACAAAAGCTATGTGAAGATTAGCTCAATCACCCACAGATGCAATACCTAGCTTGCCTACCCTCCAACCCTGAGAATAAATTTGGGCAATGAAACACAAGTTATTCCCAAACAACACTATACTATAGCGAAGAACAAAGCCATGAGCCATTGGTACAGATTAATCCCTAGGGCATCAAATATCCTTCACAGGATAAGCTAGGCAACCACTCCCAAGGAAAATCCCTGAGAGGTGACTGCAGTATTCCATTCGAGAGCTGAATTGCACAATATGGTCCAACTTTGTGGTAAACAATTTTAAACAGAACATCCTAACCTGTGACATAAGGGAATTAAAATAACAGTAAGATGAGCACTAGCCTAGGAGTCTTAGTTGGCACGGAGACAAATAAAGGTCCTGGAAAGGAGAGCACAGTAAGAAATGGCAGTGATTTCTCAACAGTAGACTAGCACAGTAAGAGCACTTGCAAGCAGGATTGGGTTAACAATCACTTCAAGGTAAATTGGAATTCAGGCAAGGGATGCAGACATTGATAGACAATCAGGTGCAGATAGGCACAAGCTCAAGCATGACCATGCTGGTGCATGTTAAAGGTAGGCTCTTTTTCACTGGTAATACTGGACATGTGTATTGGTAAAGCCAATAACAAAGATATATGTCTGAAACAAACACAGAAGAAACACACACATTATTAATAACAAAACAAAATTTAAACCACTCCTTCTAAGGGAGAAAACCAGATGATATTAGGAGGCATGACCTAGAAGTAAGAAAATACACTATGATACAATACAGCTAATGTTCTGCAGCCCTCTTCAACGCGATTTCAAGTGATCATATATGGTAACTTACCCGTGAAAGGGTTAAATGATCTTCAGGCAATGGGTGCAATGGGTGGGGCAAGCAGTAAGGTGAAGACAAGGATCACTCTAAGCATGATAAGTGGTGTGCTTTCTAAATTTAACTGAAACTTTTAATGGTGCATGCTACACTTCAACATGATGATAGGGCAGAAGCAATTAAACTTTTGACATTGCATAAAGTTGCATGCTCTAACTAGTGAATTATTGATGGAGAACAACTACACCTGAAACAAATACAAGGGAAGGAAACATTCATTAATAATAACAGTCACAAAAGCCCTAAATCAGATGGAAAGAGCAAACCATATTAGGAAGCATAACCTAAAGTAAGCAATACACCAAAGTGCCAGGAATGAAAAATAAGAATTTAATAATCTGAGATTAAGCAAGAGGAACAATATGCATCTTATTGTGAGATATTGAAAAATCTGCATTGTGCAATCCAAAACGAAAGACGTGGCAAGTTGAGTAAGGGTATTGTTTTGCTGCATGACAATGCCTGTCCACATGTGGCTAATCAGACCATAAGGCCTCATCAAATCATTTAAATGAGAAACTCTAGATCATCCTTCATACAGCCCTGATCTGGCTCCCAGCAACTACCATTTGTTCCTGCACTTGAAAAAACACCTGGGCAGTTGGCCTCTTCAAGACGATAACGAAGTCAAAACATGTGTGATGCAGTGGTTAGCAAGTCAGGTGGCAGAATTTGATCAGGAGGGTATTCAAAAACTCTTGCCGCATTATGACAAGTGCCTCAATATTCACGGTGTTGCGGTCCGGTCAACAGGGGTTCACAAAAGCTATGTGAAGATTAGCTCAATCGCCCTAAGATATAATACCTAGCTAAGCCTACCTCCAACCCTGAGAACCAATTTGGGACAATGAAACACGGGTCACTTCCAAACAACACTATACTTAAGCCAAGAACAAAGTCAAGAGCCATTGGTACAGGATAATCACAAGGGCACCAAAGATCCTTCACAGAATAAGCTCAGCAACCACCCTCCAGAAGAAAATCCCTCAGGGGTGACTGCAGTATTCCGTCCAAGAGCCGAATTTTACAATATGGTCCAACTTTGCGGTAAACAATAATTTTAAATAGAACATCCTAACCTGTGACACAAGGGAATTAAAATTACAGTAAGATAAGCAATAGCCTAGAAGTCTTGGTTGGCACGGAGACAAATAAAGGTCCTGGAAAGCAGAGCACAGTAAGGAATGGCGGTGATTCCTCAACAGTAGACTTGAACAGTAAGAGTACTCTTTACCTGGTCCATGGATCACCCTGAGGTATAGCACTAAGGCAGTGTAGTTGCATCACTCTCATAGACACCACAGGCACACACAAGCACTCCCCCTCACAACAACACCCCAGGTACTCACCGATCTGGTAGAAAGGTTCCACAGAAGGTTACTGACCACTGGTGATACTGTACTGGGTAGCAGGAACCAGGAACCCCAAGAGAGGCAAGGACTGTCAGGACAAGAAACAAGGGTTACATTGGCTAAACAATAATAATGATTAAGGCTCTTATTCAACTTGATCACAAGACTAATCTATCAATAAGGTTCGTTAACTAACGGCAAGAAAGTCTCTGGCTAACAAGCATATTAAAACAGAGCCTTGGTTTAATATGATTACTGACTAGTGAAATACAGAAAACAAGCACCAATATCAAGGTCTCATTCTAGTCCGCAATGCCGGAATTGAAGGTGACGGTTGCTAATAATGGGCACACATATGAATGAGTCATCTACTAACACT